>NW_010515478.1:47217-49867 GCF_000687285.1 Phaethon lepturus
GTGTTTATCAACTAAAATAAATTTTGAAAAAGCATCTGCCATGCATAATCCTTGCAATTGTTTGGCCCAATAGCTGCTGAATTTATCGTGTGCTAATCGGTTATATTACAAAAGTTTGCAGGGAAAGAGGCAAAACAGGGCTAGAATAATGCAGGCGTTTCATAGAATTCGTTTGCGTGAAGCTGGACGGCTCTAGCACTGCATGTCACTGTGACCTGTTTTCAGTTGGTGAAGCCAAAATTAACCTTGAAACAGAAGGTCCTGCTGCATGTTAAAAACGGCAACAAACCTGGGGGGAGCCAGAAGCCTTGAAAGATGATAATTGCCTCCATTTCCTATTTTAATCAAAAAGGGATTTGAAGGCAATTAAGATCATAACAGAATCAGTGCCCTGTGGGTGATACAGGCTCTGAATGCCAAACCCAAGAAGTAACCAACATATTCATGTATGATTTTTTTTTTTTTTTAAGTATTGGGAGTCTTGGACACACAAGGAGTCAGTTTTACATCTTTGTTTCAAATCATTCAGTGCTGAGTTTGCACTTTCTAAAGCCGCAGACAGTGTAAATGGCAATAGCCATTGTTGTGTGGGTATGTAATGAGGCCCTGAGAGGGCCACTAAACGCAGCCTCAGTGGTTCAGATGCAAGTGCCACTTACAAAGCGTGCTGTGTAACTTGGTGTAGGGCAGTATTACATAGTTTTGTGGGGCGGTGGAGTAAGTGCGGGCTTGTGGCGGTGGTTTCACAGGTAGGTTTGAACAAAACCTATGCAAGTCAGACCTGACCTACTTCAATTTTAATTTTGAATCTTAATGAGAAGGAAAACTTATCCAGTGATATGTGTGTGTGTGTGTATATATATTTAGGGTGCTTGCTGCTTTTCCTGGGTTCATAAATAGCAAAGACAACCTAGCTGAAAAGCACAAATATGTGTGTTTGAATACATGTTCACTGAAGGCGACCCATTTCACAGCAAATACTATTTGACTAGCTGTAGTATTGTGGTGCCTCTGATACATCTGCTGGAACCCAGACACTTTAATAATTAAAAGCTTATTAAATTTATTGTTGGGTTTTTTAACGTGATAAACTGAAATTTTTATGGGTTTCTTCTAGATGTAGTTTGTACTTTAGGGATAAAAATGTGGGAAAAGGTCTCTTTAACATAGCAACTCATTCTCCTGAGAAAATCCATGCTTCACAGGAAGAAGCTGCAGATTCACATAGAAGAAAAGAGAAAAACAGAGGATTAATCAATATCTAAATTTGACTTGACTCTGTTCACAGCAGTTCCTTTCTGCTGAGAAGCTGAAGAGGTGAGTATCCTCTCCTGGGAAAGGGACTTGGCTGCCTCTCGCACAGGGGCTGGCTCCTCTCTAGCCACAGGAGAGGTCCTGGTGCCAGCTACGGAGGTCACTGCTCATTTGCCCTCTGGCTTGAAATGGAAAAACGGAAACATAGCCAGAGATGAAGGAAAAAAATATGCAGTGGAGAGGAGGCAGTGTAAGGCCAAAGGCAAAAATGTGTGTTATGAGCATACTGGAGAGGAAATGGCTAGAAAAGAAACCTGACAAATGGGCAAATTTACTAAACATCCTGGGGCAGGACCGATGATTCTGGCAACCAGCAGGTTGACAAGTCACCCTCATACAAGAAAACATCAGAAGGAGCAGAGAGCAGGGAAAGGGAGGGAACACAAGGGCAATGGAAATCCTGTTCTTTGATTATCCATTTATTGTATTGTTCACAATGTGAACAGCATTGCTTGAGAGGGAATATAATATTGTTTCCGGGTCTCTCAATACAATATGGTGTCCTTAGGCTGCTCTAGCCATGGCAAGAGAACTTACATTGAAACTAAGTTGCAAAAAGTTTGTTGTGTTTTGAAAAAAAGAGGACCCTAAATGTATGGTTAGTATCTCGTGAATCTCAAGATTCTTTTTCAGGCTGTAAGATTGTGGAATGCTGTGTGCTCTTAGAAGGCTGTTAATACAGCTTCTGGTGCCTAGACTGGAGGAAAAATGGCTTGCTCTGAGGGAGCCAAGAAGCGGATTAGAAAGAAATCGGAAAGGAGAGATAATAGCAAGTTGAGCAAGACTGGCAGATGAATATTTGGGTGCTCGGGGGACTTGACCAGATACCACTATCAAGTTCTGTCATATCAGATCAGTCTTTGCCACTTTGACTATGAAGAATAAAACCCTAGCTTCCTGTTACTGTCTTCCCATGTCCAGTGCCTGAAGCCCTCTGGGTGGGCAAGCTCTACAGGCGTCACCTCTATGAACAAACTAAGCTTACTAGCATGGGCTGGATATCTACTTTGGGCTGAGTTGGGCTGCGTGTTAGCGGTGCCTGTTCCTTCTGTTGACTCCAAAAGGAATCGAGGTGACCAGCTCAGATGTGAACTTCTTACACTGTCGATACATCAAGGTATGCTCCTATGTCCCAAATTCCATCCATAGCATATTTGACTGTACTCAAATGTTCTGGCATGCAGCCAAACCAATGCATATGAGTAGCAATATTCATATTGGTAATCATATGTACAGGATAAAAATGCATGAGTATAACCAGGAGTGGCTAGGGGGGGAAAAAAGGGGGGGTGGGGGGGGGAACTTTTTTGTTAACCTTTTGGGTCTGTTGGTGAAG
>NW_010515478.1:49898-66599 GCF_000687285.1 Phaethon lepturus
TGGGGGGGGTAACTTTTTAGTCAACCTTTGGTGACTGTTGGTAAAGTGTCTTCCTGTGGCATAAAAATTTTAAATTAACAACTTCTAGCTAACATTCAGGGACTACTTTTTCACTGAAACGAAATCTTGAGAGAGACTTCAGTTTGAGTGGGTTGCTTTTGAGGGGTTTATTCTGTTTTGTTTGGGTTTGTTCCCTCTCTTTCCTGAGTGAGGAAAGACTTGTAGGCAGAGGTAATAACTTTTTTTGGTTTTAATCTATGTGGCAGGACTGAGCAACTGAGGAAAAATACAAGGTTTTGGATATGCTGCTGAGGGGGAGCAACTATTGTCAGACTGATTTCCTTGATAGAAATACTGGCAGGTGATTACTGGTGATTGTTTTTCCGGTCGTCTTATTCTGTCAGTTCTGCCAGTGTGGCTGTGCTGTGAACCAAGTCAGGCAACAGAATTCATTTTAAAGTAAGATTTATGGGGGAGTAGGAGGGAAGAAATGTTATCTATTGTTATTGAGCCAGGTCAGCTCTCCAAACTGGCTTATAAAATGGCCATCCAAATAGCTGTGCGATGGTGATTTGGTGGTTTCAGGAGACAGCTGGGAGAAGAAGGTGGGATGGACAGGGCAAGAGCCTCTTCAGCGGATATTGCTGGCCAAAGAATGTCTCATGAAGCTCAACCTCAACTAAAGTGCATTTCTTTAGAGGCAAGAATGGCTTAAAAAGTACTTTGCTCCACCTGGTTCCCAGGTATCCTTCCTGCCCCCAGACAGTCCCCGGCATCATACCAACAAATAGATGTTTGTATAGCCACATGTTATGCAGATGCACACTGATTGAAAAATACTCTTTCTGTAAAAATAAAATTAACTGAGTTTTAGGCAATGGAAAGAAATAGGAACTTACCTGTGCCAGAGCTCACACAGACTCATCTGTACTGGAGACAGCTAAAAATTGATAAGCTGAACTCTACCTACCACATCTGTTGGCCAGCCAGAATGTATCCAGTGGGAGAGAGAAAGAAGAACTACAGAGTAAGAAGGAGAAATAGAGGTTTCCCATCTTATAGAAATATCTCAGAATAGGTTAGTCAATCCTTGCTATGCAAGTGTCATAAAGATGATCTTTGAGAGAGCCCTGAAGGTAAGAGAGAAAGTACAAGGCATTTGAGACATGAGAAGAGCAGGACACAGTTTCTTTCCTCTCTGGTATAGATGAAAGCTCGTGGCAATATTGACTACAGAAGTGTTATGTAGTGAGGATGGCTCAATGACTTGCTTTCCGTAGCAATTTATCACTGCAGCAGACATCAGAAAATTATTTCACCCTGAAGGTTAATTTCATGCAAAAATCGATGAGATTAAACTGAAATGCAACCTGAGTGTGCCTTCAAAAGTTAGATGTGTTTCTTAAACCAGTAATCGTAATTAAAAGGGCGAGAGGGAATTTTCATCTCTGCCTTTGTGCACAGGCTTATGTTAATGATCATAAAATATTTGAAATATAATCAAATCTATGTATAAAGGCAGTGTCCTTGAGATAAAAAAGCTAAAAATCTGTGAAGGACTGAAACTTAGGCAATTCTACAAGCCTACAGCTGTGGACTTACCTCAATATCAGTTGTGATGTGTTGTTTACTTAGTGCGTTTTATTGGTAACTCTTTTGTTGTGAAAAAAAGTTACCTCCATAAGCATAGACCACTATCAGCCCAGCAAATGGACAAATATGAGCCATGTGAATGCGTAGGAATGCATCTTGTATGGCAAGCTGCCTGATTATCATAAAGCCTTGATGCTCTCTGTCTGTGGGGTGAAGGAAAGGAAGGCATTCTAGCTAGGAAGCAGGTGCTTTGCATAGCTTACTAACTTGGCTGTAAAAAGGTGTCATTTGTTGTTTAGTGCCCCTAAGATTCACTATGTGATCTCAAGAAACCAACACACATTTTGTCCTGCTTCAGTTTGTTTCTGTCTTGTGAAGAAGTCTATTGATTCCTCCTAATTACAAAAAAGATGGATATTTTTTCCTTCCCGTTTCTCAAGCTATAGCATAGTCTGAAAAATGAGTAAGCATGGTAGATGTTTCCACAGGGGCTCCAAAACCACAAGGATCTGAGATGTCTTTATGAACACATAGCTGAAACACAGAACCTGAAACATATTTTGCCTTCCAGCCTGCTTAGAGGTGTTTTTCTTAGACATTCCCAACTTCCTATACCTGCACAGGTCCAGACTGAATTTGATCATTATATTTTTGATCAAGATAACATAAGAACATGAGTTCCAGTTGCTGTTCCTTAAGTAGACTTCTACTGAACTTAAAACTCTTAAAGTACTGAAGTATTGGGGTGGGAGGTGACAAGACTGCTTACTGGTGCAGAGGAAGAAGCTCTGTCTGTACTTTGAGCTAATCAAAAATTATGTGGATAATGTTAGTGCAGTACTGAGCCCTAAAAAACAGGTCCTAGGGGAAGGATGAGGTTATATGAACTTGTAGCAAGCTCATGTCTGTCTGCAAAATATTATGTTTCCAGACATGGGAGCAGAAACAAAATACACAAGGTTTTTCTTCTGAAATGTGGTTGTGAACTTTAGAAGTAACACTTGTAATTTTTTAATAAAGCCCTATGGCATTCTTCCATTACTTGAACGAATTTTATTTGCTAGAAGCTAAATCTAGGTTCTGCTGCCTGTTCAGACTTTCCTGATTAATGGAACTATCATGCCAAACTAAGTGTTTTCATGCATTACACTTTAAATATCCAAAACTATAAATTGAGTACAAGTGTCCACAAAAAAATTCTGTGAGGATTCTCTATCAATACCTTTCCCTCAGGCATACCCTGTTATTCATTCAGCATTAGCTTGAGGATAGATTAGAAAAGGTTGGATTATATCTTCTGTGGGTTGTTTTTTTTGGGGGGGGAGAGGGGGGGTGTTGTTTCCCCCATGCCTCTTGCCCACCCTGTAATAGATCAATGGTTGACAAATGTGTGAGGTGGGATACTGAGCATTCCACTTCACTTTGCTCTGTATCTGCTTAGGAGAAGTCAATAGTATTTCTTTAGAGCCGACCAACTGCTCACTGTTTTTGGTGGCGTGTTTGCCTATTACCATAAGTCAACAGATAACTGGCAAAATATGTAACATTTTGGTGAGTAAAATCCTGTAAAGATGTTTTTAAAAGCTTTCTGGATGTTCACTCTTGTGCAGTTTCTACTAGTCCATAATTGGCATCGTATTGCTTAAATGGTGTTTGAGACGGTTGTTTAAAAAAACCCAACAAACCAACTCTTTTTACTCTTCTGTATTCTCATTAAGGTTTTCTTTTGAGAGGAGACTGGCGGGGGGACAACTGAGTTGCCTGTCAGCACTTCCATTCTGGCAGTCTTAGAGAAGACCTGACTGTACAGTAAATGGTAAATTTTTGTTATATATGTTTTGATACTTAAAATACTCCAAATAGCAAGTTATGCTCTAGTGTAATACTTCAGAGGGTAATCTGAGCACTGTTTAGAAAGAACAGCTTTCCAAACAAAAAGCATGTTTGAATGTGTTTGTTCATATAGGGAAATTTGAGATACCTGTTAAGAGTTTATACTTGAATTCAAGTGAGGTAAAGTTGCAGTAAGAATTGTTTTAGCTGGAAGAGGAAGCAAAATGGGGTGAGTAAATTACCAATAACATTGGAGGTGAAGGGGATGTAATAAAGCATATAGATGGGGTTTTTTCTCTGCATATTACTATGGATTTTGGGTTTTGAAATGTCAGCATGTAACCTGAATGTAGATATTACAAAATAAATATTGTGGGTTACCTCACTCCTGGGGAATCATGCATATTTGAATGTCATGGCATGAATTACAGGTGATCTTTTCAGTCAGAAATTTTGAATTCCAATAATCATAAAACCTAGAAAAACTCTTGCTACTTACAGCCATAGTATCCTCTCTTAAGGAATAAGAGCAAAGTGTGTACCTTGGACCTTCCAACGGTCAGTTCTAGTCTGCTGTTCAAATTTGACTTGTGGCAGATGATCTTTAGTTCAGCTAGAAGAGGGTGTTGCACACACTGTATGCAACAACTTATGCAAGTCATTGCTTGAAAGCAGTAGTTCACTGGAGATCAGACGCTTGGGTCTCAGCCATGACTGCAAGAAAAATGTGACTTAAAGGTAAGGAATGAGATGGTCAAAGAATACTTAGCAGCAGTATGAAAGGAAAGGTCGAACTTGGTCTAGAGGCCTGGTACAAAACCAGAGGAGAATTTTGATAGAATCACATAGTCAGGATCAATATTTATGTGAAGGTTTGTGGGTTTTTCTCTTGTATAGTACTAAGAATGGAGTATACCCTGCTCTGAATAGCCCTGTTACATCCTATAAACACCTCCAGAAATGAAAGCAATGAAGAAAGGGAAATCTGTTCTGCAAGTATAAAATCTTAAAGGTCTGGAAATGTCTAGAACAGGAGAGCTTCAGATACAGTGGCCTTATTATGAGGTTTCTACCATGAACAACCTTTATGGTTTTAGGGCAAAACCCTCTATATGGTTGACTTTAGGAATGCCAGAAGTCAGAAAACTGGTGCCAAATGTTAGTTTAAAATATCAAACTGAATTGAAAACAGAGTTTTCTCTTAGTTGTGGAGATTTACAGTGTATAGATCTATACTAAGTATTCAAAGATGAGAAATAATTTCATGACTTCTGAAGGACATATTTCATTGCTATGGCAAAGGCTATGAGTAGATACAAATTGAGATTTCTGTGTTCTCTTCTACCTTGCTTAGAAAGATGCAATTTTTTTAAATGAGGATATTCAATATTGAAGACTGAGTGGATTTTCGAATTCTCCAAATCGTAAATATTTCTCTGGCAAAGGTGTCAAAATTCTCAGAAAGAATATCTCTGCTAATGTTAGAGGAAGTTTCCTGTATGTTCCTCCTACTGCTCACATCATGCAATGACTGTTTCAGTGAAACCAACAACTCTTTCTACTGTGTCTCAGTAAAGACATACCCCATTCATAATCCTAAATTCTTTGCTTTTTAGTTTGACCCCTAGGTTTTTTTAAGCTGTGTTTGTATGTGGTGGCACAGATGCAGTGTCTCCTCACTGTATACCTGCTCACCACTTCCCTAGAGTTTTATTCCCCGTGCACATTTACCAATGTTAGTGAGTTCAGGTGTGATGGAGTACATTTCCAGTACTCCTCATCCCAGCATAGAAACTGCTCTCACATTTATCCAATTTATGCTGACAAAAAAGCTTTTCCATGGAAGAATCTCTCTCAAAAAAAAAACCAAAAAACAAAAAACCACACACCAAAAAAACAACAACCAACAAAAACATTGCTGTGAATTCACTGAAGCTTACTTTGAACTTGGAAGACGAGAATGCAAATCCTCAAGTCTTAATGAAACATGTGAAGTATTTGCCTAACTCAAACATTTGAGCTAAATCTTTCTGCTTCACAAGGACACTCCCTTCCTTGAAGTTAGGCACTGGGCTTTAAGTATTCTTGCTGGGTTTTGTCTCCAGTTAACCATGTTCCAGCTGCTGTCTCTTATGAGTACATGTAAGTTGGTAACATTCTTTTTCCTTTAGCAGAATACTTATGAGAGCCAAATGAACTGTTTTTAAATCCTGCCTGTTAAAGAAGGCTTTAAAGTAGAGTGTAATTTTTTTTTTTTGAGATAAGGTAGCATCATCTTTTATCTGAGCTGGCTAGACATGAACATCAAACCTCTATCAAGGTTTGTGATACTCAGATTATACTAAGAGAATGCTTGCAATAAACCGAATTATGCAGTGCAGTCACTCCATCAGATTGATATGATCTCTCCCCGTTAACAAGCCTACCAAGCTGCATAACATCCTACTGGTTCATGTATAATATGGCATATGCTGTTATTAGTTATATGATAGCCAGTCAAAATCACCATCCCTTTTCATGAACTGGAAAAAAAGCAAGTTAAGTTAGTTCTATCAGCTTTGCATTGATGTTTCTATTTTGCAACACATTTAGGGTTTTTTTCTTTATACTTTCAGAAGAAACACTTCTATGTGTTCTAGAAGGTAGAGCCAAGGGAGGCTCTTACTGCTATCTTCAGTTACCTAATGGGAATTTACAGAGAAGGTAGATCCAGGCTCTTGCTGATGTTCACAGTGAAAGGCCAAGAGTAATTAACATGTCACACGAAGAAAAATTCTGATTGTGCTCCATTTAATTACAAATATAACAGTCTTTACTGTCAAATGAGTCCCACTGACACTCTGCTTCCAGAAGGGTTTGTCTTCATGCCTTGTAACTATACAGAGTTTGTAGTCTAGAAGTTGTAAATCCATGTTTGAACATCCCAGTTTAACTGTTGTATATCAGGAAGAAAAATCTAACTCTGCTTCTTAATCTAAGCTGTGTGAACAACACCAGAGAGGGGGGAGAATCATGTCTAAGGAAAGCCATACTGTTAAATCCTGAATGTCCTGTGCATGACTGATTAATTTTAAAGCTGTTTTCATCACCCTGAAAAATGGTCTGTTCTGCTCTGGTGTGAAGAGGGAAAACAGCTCAAATTCAAAAGACAAGTAAGTTGTTAGATGGCTTGTGTGGGGACTGTGGATTTGACTCTGAACATAAACTTTCCTCGTTGTTTAATGCTCTAAGGCCAGTGTAGCTGTTCTAAATGGGAACCATGTGTACAAGGTTAAGGAGGCAGCTTCTAATCTGACACTGATTTGTAGGTACGTGATGTTGTCTGATCTCAACCAAAGTTGCACATATGTGAGGTGAGGGTGGTTGAGTTTTGTTCCCCCGCCCTGTTTCTCTGGGCCTGAGAAAGCTGCTTGTGTGTTGCTTGCTGTACAAAATTATGTGTTTGGGGCACAAGAGGGTTCTTTTTGCCATTCCACCTATGTGCCAATACCTGGAAAATTCTTGGCGTACTCTTTGCCTTATGCTAGCAATACGCTTCTGTGAGATCTTTGGCATCAAGAAAATTAGAGCCATTGGTTTTGGCTCAGTACTTGGAAGATAAATTCCATAAGCTGCATACCTAGGTTTCCCTTTGTGTTTGCCTTGATTAATAGGCTATAGATAGCAAAAAAACAGAGCTACTAACTAGTGCGAGTAGACCTGAACCTTGCCTAAAACTTGATTCCTGTAAGTGCCTTATAAATATAACTTTAAAAATTCTTCTAAACAATAACCAAAATGGGAAAGTCAGTTGGTGACTCAGATTTAAGCACTGCTGCCCCTAAGGATGGATCAGCAGAGCACTCCATCTAAGGGACAAAATATGAGTGTGGTTATTCCTCCTTGTATTTTAAGGACATTAAACAGAATACAATTGACTCCTGGTTGAAGTATAATCTTGAAGTATTTGTTTTTGCTGGCTCTCAACACATTTTGACTGCCAACTGTGGAAGGTCGATTGATTTCCCTGCAAAGTTTATAACCAGCTGCTTGAAAGAACAACAGTTTTTAAAGTCTTAACAATACTAATGGGGATTCGCTCCTCAGCTCCAAGAGAAGAAAATGTGAACAGTGGCAAAAAGCATTATTGTGGAACTGCAGTTTTCCCAGGCAGAATTTCTAGTATGGCCTTAACTCATAAGGTAACCAATAAGAAGTACTAGTAGTGCTCTACTGCACAAATATCATTCTACTTGCTATAAGAAAGCAGGCTAAGGGACAGAGTTCCGAAAGCTTGAGTTCACACAACTGTGTATGTAATATTATCCTGAATTTGCATATGTACCTAATGTACAAGGAGGTTATCAAGTCACTAATGGCCACTTAGATGTCTAATGGTACCACAGATAACCTGGAAAACCAAAGTACAACTTGGACTCCCCAGATTGCAGGTTTTAGTGTTTTGGGTTTTTAGCACACACTTTGAACTTGGAGGCTTTTAATAGCCACCTCTTAAATGGCTACATTTGTGTAGCAGTGTGGGGGGAACCATTGTCAGAAGAACATAGTTGATTGTTTATTAAAGGTACAGTTGTCTTTGAAATCATGAATGGGTCAGCAGCATTCATGATATCCCTCAAGAAAATATTAGTGTTTCTAGTAAAGAGACAATAGGTTTTTTACCCCAAAAGTAAAACACAGAGGTTTAAAGACCAACTCGATACTCATGCTCTAAAGGTTAATTTCTTTTTCTTAGTAAAAGGTATTGTCAGAGGCCCAATTAGGTGGAAGCATTAGCACGTAGAGCTATGAGTTGTATGAACACTTCTTACTTTCAGCAGTGTTTGCCGCACTCATTGGTTGTTTATATTGTGATAAGGCCTAGAGACAATCTGTAGTAAACAGATGGAAGTATGTCCCTGCCCTTAGGATTAGGAAGGAATGAGAAATAGCAGATGTCCAAGACAAATATGTCTGTCAGAATACAGAATAATGTCAGAATACGAAAAATACTGTGATATCCAGCATCTTGCTGTGTCAGGGTGAAACACCACAGCTTGCCCTTGCCGTGTAATGGTTCCAGTTAATTGTGTCCCTAATGGAAGCTATGAGATGGGGTTTGATAGAAAACATAAACAACTCTGCAGCATTGGCTCCAGTAAAAGTGCTGTGAGAAGACATGAGCATGCTTCTTGGACGATTTCAGAATTTTGTGAATGCTGGGGATAAGCCTCTGTCAGGTGTCACAGCACAACTTGCCACCTGAGTCTTAAAGGGTATTTACCTTCTGTTGTCTTGGTCTAGACTGCCTGTAGGAATGGGTACTCGCACAGGGTAAGCCAAACGCGCTTTTAAAAAATATCTTGCTAATAATGTTTTATACCTACTTTAAAAAGGTGTCCCGTGCATACAGTGTATCTTCGCAGCTTAGTTCAGCACAGATGTACAGGAAGACAAAAACCAGGCCAATAGGGACATAATCAATTCTTGTTCTTGTGAAAGAGAAAAGTACAAAAGCATCATGAATACCTACACAGCAAGACAAAGGAAAAATGATCCCTTGGCAGTTGGATTTTTTGGGTGTTCTGGGGGGTGTTCTTTGCTTCTTTTGCTTCTTGCTGGAGTTAACAGGTCTTTTCCTCTTGTAGTTTTGCTAACCATCTAGACATGTTACTTTCAAAGGCTATTTTTTCTTTTAAATTCAGGTTTTGTTCTGTTTAAACAGGCTACTGGTACAATCTTCTTTTGTCTTTTTAATACATCCACTGATGATATTTAACAAAGGAAAAATACTCCATATCCCTATCCCTAAAAGGGAGTGCCAAAAATGAAAAGCAAGCTGAAAAGATAAATAAATCCTAGTCTCCAAAGTTTTCTCTTCAGTGAGACCAAGATATGGGAACTGAGTTATCAAAGTGTTGAGATAAGCATATGTTACGTCCTGCAGGATATACTGCAAATTGAAATACAGAATAGGTTTGCTTGGGATTTTTTTTTGCTTTGTTTGAATAGTTGATGTGTATTGCTTACTCCTTGTGCAGGTCTTCGGATAAACATCTCTCCAAGTATGGTATTTGGTTGTTCCCTTTATCAAGGAAGACATGATTTATGCAGCTTTTCTTTTTGCCATTATGTTGAAATTAGAATAGTACCATGAGGAAAATAGCAAACTGAAAATTGCAGGAGTAGAACATCTATATATTTAATGCAGTGGTCTGCATTAAACGCTGTGGGCTGATTAAGGTCGATGGCCTAATAGATTCAGTATGACTGAACAGCCCACATGACATGCGTCCTTAACTGTGTGGCAAAAACAAGACTTCAGTTTAGTCTCATGCTCGTAAGAAACACCCCCCCCAAAAAAAACAACCCAAAAAAACCCCCACACCACCACCACCATGCCTTTACTACTTTTACTCATTTCTCTAGTTAGGTTTCTTTTCAAGAACAGTCTTTCACTTGTCAAAGTAAATAAGAATCTTTGATAGCAGACAGGATGGGAGGTAAGATCAGCTACAAACAGGACTGAATTTAGGATGGCCAGAGAGAAAATAGAACTGAAGAATCTCTTGCTCATCAGGTTAAGGTCATCATTACAGACACTGCAGTGCAATGCCTGCCTGGCATCCACACCGGAAAAAGTGCAAAACTATAGGTGTCCTGTATGTTGCCTGTAGTCTGTGACTCCTCTTCAGATGCAGTTTCGAGAAAGTGGATTGAAACCTCATTGGACTAAGGGCAACACTGGCTTTGCATCCCCAACACTTGGGGAGAATTTTCTGACTGTTCATCTGTTCTCTATGTGAGGATCTGGCCCTTCATGAGGTTCAATATGATCATATTGCTGTATATGTTAGATGTGCTCTGTGCACAATGAGTGGTACAGGCCCTTTGGGGATTTAAGTGCCATTCTGCCTGATCTCTGCATCTGGCTGCTGCTGGACACGTACACAAAGCGCCTGCGTGGCATCCGAGGAGCCCTCGGGTCAGAGGACAATGCCTAGTCAACCCAGAACAGTCCAGAGCAGGGGAATGGAGTTTGGTGTCCACCATCTGTCTGAATTCCGTGTCCCAGCGCTATCCATTGTAACCTTATTAGCAAAGATACTTAGAAAGACTTAATCCACTGCGTTATAAGTCGTCTGCTGTGCGCACTAAACTTCTTTCTGTTGGATATCCCTGGGATCATATGTATGTAGGTTGGAACAGAGTTTGTCTGCTCCTGGCAAACTCTCGTAGTGAAAATAACCTATATTCTCCTTGTTTATGCCTGTGCCATGATTGCCACACCAGTGGGGATGTCCAGAATAAACCAAGGTTGAATTTGGGCCTAAGTATACAGCACAAAGTATTCAGGTAATTTGCTTGTGTATGTTATGAATTTATTAGCTTGCCCAATGGTATTAACTGACTATAATGCAGTTAGATTTTCATGTCTAATAAATGCCAAGTGATTAAGTGGTTTTCATTAGCATAAATGTTCAGCTTTTTGCATTTGCATCAGAGAACCTCAAACCACTTTGAGACTGCTTATATGGTAGCTCAGCCTCTTACACAAATGGTTTATTCCCTTTTCCCACCTCTCCAATATACTGTTAAATGAGAATATTTTAATGCAGTTGCTCTGTGTGCTTGCCTGCTCACTCTGATTCTCTCCATCAATAGGTTTAATTTTTGAAATGCCACAATTACAAGCATTTTCTCTGTGATAAAGCTGAATAAGTGAGCCTCAAGGAACTGAGAATCAGGGTGTTTTTTCCTGTATAGTTGAAAGCTGCTCTACTGTTTCCTTGAAGTGACATGTACCTATTTATATAAATAATGTTAGGGATTAAGTGAGGGAACAGGATACAATTTTTATTGTACAAATTGTATTTCATTTTATATAACTACCATAATGCTTTCTTTTGGTATAAACAATACATTTGCTTCAAATCATTGCTTTCAGTCTGAGCTGTAAATTATTTATGAATATTATTTGTGGCAATATACATATGCAGTCATATGGGATGCTGCATCAGAGGCAAGATACCAAAATATGACCAAATTATGCAATAGGTAGGAAAGTGAGGATTACAGTATAAGTGATGACTTTACGATGTATTTCAGTTTAGTTTGCTTGATTAATATTGGCAAATATTAATCTTTGTAGTGAATAGTCAAAGTATTGCAGTAACACAAGATACTCTTTAAAATACTGACGATGTTATTTAATCTGTCCAAGGTATAGCCCATCCCCAGAGTAGCTGAGTGTGTTTCATGGAGTTTTGCATCCTGTCTGCAGACTAGCCTGAGCGACATAAGCTTTTTGTGACACATGCTTGAATAATCAATTCCATAGAGGCTGCACATGAGGATATGGTGCTGATCCATGCCTTTGTACTGCAGATTAGTGTTGAAACTGGAATGCAGAACAATTATTCTGCTATACTATACCTCGTCAATGAAAGACCAGCGCTTTCAGAATTCTGCCTTGCAAACTGGGATAAAGCGTGAATGGGTGGAAAGAAATGTGGTGTTTCTAAATTATACTGTAAAGGGGATAATGTGAATTAGGGAAAGTCACAGAGCTCCATCAAAGCCAGAGCCAGCTAGAAATGGTAGAAATGTGTTTGCCTTTAACATCCACCACTTGGAGCTCATAGTTTGCAGTAAACGTTCCATGTGCAGTCCTATAATCTCCTGCTGACATAACTGAAAATGTTCCCTTTGAGCAAAAATGCCAAAGCATGCCCTCACTTTCTGAATATTTATAGAAAGATGCTATTGAAAATTGAAATAAAGAAATAAAAACATTTCTAGAGGAATTTTTAGCAGTGTGGCTTGAAATTTGGCAACAATTTGGAAAACATACTATACAAGACCTTAGAGGGGTTGCTCACAGAGGTGGAAATATTAATGTCGTGGCTGGGCTTTCGGCCCAGAAAAGCACGCGTTACTTTTTGCTGTGCACTGCTAGCAGGGAAAGTGAAAAGGCGTAAGCCTGAGGAAGAGAGCATCACTAGCACGCAGAGCATGGCTGACCGAGATTTGGGGCTATCAGTTAAGGCCAGGTTGAGCTGCGCTCTCTCTGCAGCTGGGTTATTGCCTTCACAGGCATTCCCTGAAATTGCCAGCGGGCCTGTCCATGTGAGCACCCACCCACTACTCTTCCACTGAAATCTGGGCAAGAATGGGGGGCCTCCATCTTAGACTGTTTTTCTAGCAGCAGCAGTCAGTAGGGTACATTCTCATCTGGGTTTACATTGGAAATGATGACAGTTGTAATCTGCATAACGTTACTGCTACTAGTTATTCTTGCATTAAAAACAGAAAAGTGAATGCCCACTAACGCAGCTGTTTACAGCTCTGCAACAGGCTATCATTAGGCCTGAAAGAGTGAGTGGGAGTGACACCTAAATGTAAAGAGGAGGTAAAAATTGGAAAAAGTGTTACCGACCTTACCTTGTGGTTTGTTCTTTGCGTTAAAGGCGGAGGTGTCGGGTTTCCTTTCCGTGTGTACATTTCTAAGCAAGAATAGGTATATTTTTTTCCCCCCTAATGAGGATATAATTTGCATATTGACATTTCAGCCTAAACCTATCTAGCAATTCACTAGCTGAACTTTATAGTCAATAAAGGGTCCTCATGAATTAATGTTTGGCTAGTTCGGGAATTCTATATGTGGAACAGACTGGGTCCAGATCTCCTGACAAAGGTTCCTTAGCAGAGGCACTCAGCAAAAGGCCTCTAGTCAAGACTGTCTTCCTCCCACCCCAAAACACGCCAGAGTGCGCTCATGAGAGCACTTCAAAGTGCAATCAGCAATAAGATAACACTTGTGGGAAAAAAAAACCCAAACATTTTGTTATGTATTAGTCTATTTTTTTCTAATGCATCTGCTCACTTAACAGTTGACTTACAAAATTTCTGTGGCTCACAACAGGACTTAAAATCTCTATATCCAGTTAGAGGGTTCTCTGAAGAAACATATCATTCAGAGCACTTTAGAAAGGAGACATCTGTTTTTAACCTTAAAAATTAACGGGCCAGGGCTTTCAAACATTAATTTTCAGAATCACAGGTTTTCACTGTTTTTTCAACAGGTTGCTTTTTTTTTTCTTGGTTCTTAAGTGATGGACCTTCTCTGCCACAAAACATGCATAAATTAAAAATGCATGTGTGGAAACATGCTTGTACTATATGATGTATGCATTAGTGTTCTTGGAAACAAGACATTCTTTCACTTGATTTCACTTGCCAGATTTGCAAGCCTTGCCCCTTGGCATGAGCAGTTCACTTCCTGCACTCCAACTCTCAGAGGGCGTAAAGCTGTGTTCAGATTTCTTTTAAGTAATCCATAAGAAAATTGATACCATGTGATGTAAAGACTTTTCAGCATGTTAAATATACTTTTTTTTTTTAAGCTGAGAATGATTGAGGTTAACATTTGTTTCAGATTTCCAGCAATGCCATCACTGCTGTGTAATAGCTGAAATGGTTCCATCTATCCCGCTATGAAGTTACTTTATTTCTTGACAAGAAGACATTAAGTACAGGGCAAATTGGGAGTAGGGCGAATCAAAACTGTGTGAATTGTTTAACCTTCCACCATAGTTCAACAGAGTTTAAAAAAAAAAAAAAAGTCTTTGGCAAACTGCCTAGATTTTGTAAGGCTACTCATGCTTTGTAAGCCCCCAAAGATCACAGTGTTTCTGGCTCAAGACTGAAAGTACATTGAGCCAAAGCTGAAAAAAACTTTTCAACTGTGAGCAAACTGTTCAGGAAACAGCTATTGGTCATGATGCTCTTAAATGCTCTGTGAGCTGGCTGCCACATCTCGGACAAAGATGAACATTAATCATAAATACATTGTTTGACTTCAAACAGTTCCAGAAATCATGGTGGCAGCCAATGGTAGGTGGAATATGGTCTCTGTTATTTCTGTTGAAACTGTGTACTGGAAAAAGGAGCAAAATGATGAATTTACTAACTGCACAGTAATACTGCTTAAAACTCAGCTACATAAATCATCATGAAAAAATTGAAGCAAAAGCTTCTCCCTATAACAAGATTTCTGATTATAACACCACAGAACACAAGTTCCTACTTAGGAGCCTAGAAGATCTCATGGATTAAAGAAAAATACTTCGTTCTGAAAAATGGTACAGTGATTTGGGACTACTGATGGATTCCAATGTGGAGAACAGCTAAGAATGCAGTTGGTGGTCTTCTAACCACTTTTTTGCATGTGTGTGTGTTTTGGGTTGTTTGAGGGGTGGTGGGGGTGGTGTGTGTTTATTTTCTTAACAGTGCCATTATTTTGTCTGAGTGGCTAGGTCATGGTCAGCACCAGAGTTTCTTAGTGTAACTTCCAGAAAAGCTGAGTCAAGGTTTTTGTGCACAAATAATATCTTTAATTATAACAACTGATATCACTTGGGGGGTGGGAATTATTGGACAAAGGGCTTCAGTGCCCAAAGCACTTTTCCCCAACTGTATTAGTTTCACTAATGTGAAGAAACCCTTCCACTCGCTGTGATGTCTTCAGATCATCACAGCTGTAAAAATATTTGTATTTTAGCTGATAAATTTATAAACCAAAAAAAGTTCATGCAACATTTAATGCTTGAGGGCAACTAGGGGCAATGAAAGCTGCTCAATATCTGGTCACCAGAGAAGTGTTTTGATATTTGTGCAATGAATTTGCATAGTATACTTCAAGATACCAATAAACGGATGGTCGACAAGTTTCACAAGCTGTAGTGACACCTCAGACACATGTATGCAGTAACATAAGTAATGTGAGCTTATAACTGGCTGCTATTTTTCCTAGTGAGGAAATTTGTCTCCTTACAAGAACAGGAGTTGCCAGCTCCTTACTTTTTAATGAAAACTGAAATGAGTCCAGAATACTTAAATATCTAGCCTTGGATTATAGCCCACATTTAGTAACATCCTTATCCTGGCTTTACTTCCAATATGGAAGTTTTATAAATGGATTGATCCTCTGTGCTCTGGAAATCTCTAACAATCTCTCTTTAAGTAGAAATACGCCACCTTTTCCACATAACAAGGACTTTGTGTCATATCGAAATCAAGAAACATGGGGACTTGTTAACTTTTTGAACTTTAAAAAAAGTTCATGCTTAGTTCACATTTCAGGATAATATTTGAGATGGCTTATGTTCAAACCAATCTTTTATGAAGCTAGAGCGTTATGGACGCATTCCTTTATATCTTGCACAAGGAATACAAAGTCGTAACACTGGGGCAAATAACAATGACCAAGGAGAGAAGGAATGAGAGTATTCTGCTTGGAAATGGAAGTGCCTACTTAAATGTTTTGTTACTATGCCGACTTCTTTTCAGTTTTATTGCAAGCTTAGATTTCCTGACAGATTTATTGTAGCTGGGAGTAAAATTGTCAGATTTGTTCCTGCAGCACCTGTGTAAGGTATTTTGTTATATTGCCATCCACTTCAAAAAAGAATTTGACCAGTGTAGATCCAAACAGCCATTATATTTGAGGCAAATGGTATGGATGTTAAAGGTGATGTTCAATCAGTTATACCTTTGGGTGAACACAGAAAAGATCAATTAAATGAACATTAAGAAGCTCACAAAACTTTGAGGTTTATTTTTCACGTGGAAAGTATGTTCATTATATATATATATGATGAGGTGAGGTAATTGGTGGAACATCTGCATATCTTGGTACGAGAAGTATTTTGTCTTCAGACTCACTCAGCAAATAGCTCGTGAATCCTATTGCTGTAACACTGTAACATGCACCTTGTCATGTGCTATTCCTCACAGTCCATGTCACGGGACAAATGTTTGTTATTAGCAAAAGTTTCACAGAGAAGTTTCACCATCCATTTTCTGGTCCACTCCATTTTAACAAATTTAACAACAATTTTATGTTTTGCCTGCAGGCTAGAAAGCTAAGTTTGTGTCAGAGATTTCTATTTTAGCTGTCATAGTCCAAAATGAGCATTTTATTTTAAGAAGAACATGGAAAAATTAATCCAAAAAGGAAAATGTAATTTATCTTGAAGCTTTAAAAATAACTCAAATAATTGATTTATACTGTGCAATAAGTATAATGTAGTCTTCAGCTTCATACCAAATAGCTGAAGATGAATTTGACAAGAGTGCATTGGTTTTATAGTAAGTTATGTTGGTCATGTCAACATTAAAGTTTTTTGCTAGATTTTAACTTTTCTGTGGACTGCAGTCCAGGTTTGTTTTCCTGGAGAAGGTCCCTATCTGTAGTGATTGCAGGGAATAATTCTGACACCCAATGGCATTGTA
>NW_010515478.1:66630-75322 GCF_000687285.1 Phaethon lepturus
ATGAAAGTAAACTGGTCATACATTACATGTGTTCTCAAAGATGTGCTGGATCAGTCACTTTGAATTAAATAGTGCTTGCAGTTAGGTAAAATATTTTATCTGTAAACAAATATTGGAGTGTCTCAACTTCATACGTAAGTAGCGACAAAACTGAAATTTAGACTGGGCAACCTTTTCTGTCTTAAGTCGTATGCATTCAAACTACTGATATATGTGCTCAGAAGACAGTTTACAACGATCTATCGGTAAGTTTTGATCACTAGTGGTTTAACATATGTAGATAGTTAAAGTTCAGGGCAGGTAAGGTAATTAATTTGTGGATGTAAATATAACTGGTGCACTCTGGAAGGCCTTTTAAACTCACTCTGTCCTCATTCCCATAACGAACTCTGACACTTTTTGAAATTTTTCCACTTTTGGCCTTCTCATGTTTCATTTGAACTCTGCTTGATTTTTTGGATGGAGAAAATGGAGCAAAGGGAATGTAAATGGGTTAATATGTTTATGTTCCTCCCACACACCCCCTCTTTTTAATGCCTGTGTAGGAGGAATTGAAGAAAAGGCTATCATTTCCTTTATAGCTTTCATTTCCTTTCCCGATGTGAAGGCAGAGACTGCAAGAAATAAAAAATACGCTTCATTGCTTGTTGGGATTGTATGTTAAAGTTTTAGGGTTTGGAGGTTTTTTCCAGAAAACAAATAATGAAATATTATCTTTGTAGGAAACACGCGCTTAAATAAATTCTTCCTCAGTGCCTCATGAAAAAAATGTGTGTCTAACACTAAGAATATCCTTAAATATTTTGCTGAAAGCTTGTTTAATTGCAGGTTATATGAATTTTGATAGAAACCTCACTCTGTTTTGGTCTGGCAGGTAGCCAATTTTATTTTCTTAAGACTCTTCATTCACCTAAAGATATAGCAAAAAATAAGAGGAGTATTTACTGAAAAAATAGGCTAGCAGTAGACCTCACAAGATCACAGTCAAGGCAGGCTGTGCTGTACCTGCATTATTCCTGACAGCATTTCTCTCATCTGTTCTTGTAGAGTTTCTGACATCAGATGTCTGAAGTTTTTTAGGTAATCTGTTCCAGAGCTTCACTAATCATGCCATTAAAAAGGAAGTTGCTTTTTTTTTGTGTATGCCTGTGTAAGTCTACTATTTTTTTTTGTCTGCCGTGAACACAGTGAAGAAATTTATCTCTTTGTCACAGCACCTTGTCTGTTGAAGACTGTTATGTTGTCCTTGCTAAGACCCACACTCGATATTCAAAGATTTTGCTAGGTGGTATTTTCAGCATTTCTGGAGTTTTACAATCTTTGCTTAACTTCCATCTTTGGTCCTTCAGGAAGGATGATGGCCTTCTTCCAAACAAGTAAATGCAGGAAATAGATCAAAAAGTACTTTGAATAAGAGAATAGAGCAATCTAAGAAAACACCTGCCATCCAAGCAGTTAGGTATGCCAACCAGCCAGCTGGCAGCCAGGTATGCCCGGGAATCAATTCCAGGTCCTAACCCTAGGATTAGATGCCAGCTGACCACTGAAGAGGCCTAAGAGTAAAAATAAGCTCTAGATAAATAGAATTGAACTGTATGCAAAATCTTGTAAGACTTCAGCAGTTACAGCTACTTATTTTAGAAAATAAGTAAACTATATTATAGTAAAATTAGTCTGAGCATGTTTTTTCTATGTGGTAAAGATGACTTAAAACATACAAACTAATGCTGTGCCCTGAAATTTTTGGCGAAGCTCCATTAGCAGGTAAAGGCATGTGCATGCAAGCATGCTGTAGCTAAAATGCCTACCTCCAATTGACATTGTATGAATTTTTAGTACATAGTCTTAAATTCTTCAGCATAGTAAGCCTTCTTTTACTGATCTGGCAAGATACCGAAGCACATGTATAATTCCAACCTTGCGGCTAGTCCAGCTGAAGTCAGTAGAACTATTTACGGTCTAGATACTGTTTAAGAAAAAAAGCCTAGCAGGTTTCTTCTTAGGAAGAAAAAAATAATAAAGCTAATAACTTTTTTCTAAATACAACTTCAGATCTTCTTTACAGAGAAAGATAAATTTTTCAGAAAATCTCTCTTACTTCTAAGTCTCATTCTAAATAGCCTTCAGTCCAAAAAATATTTCCTCCAGAAGTCTGTTGCTGATGCTGTACAGGCAGTCTTCTTAAACTCTTCTTCCTCATGGTCTTTCCTAGTCCTGCCTATTTCTGACTCTGCCACACATGCAATCAATAAAACCAGATTCTAATTTTCCATTCAGCCACAATGGGGGCGGGGGGGTGGAAATACAGATTGTATCACTCAACTCCAGCCAGCCTGGTCTGTGAGCACTACCTTCTGTTGCTTCAATTATCTTTAAGTATTGTATGTATTTAGACATCAAATATTTTTAAATATGCAGATCTGGAAAACATGCATCTGAGTGTTTTGGTTTTTTTTAAACCAGTGGCTAGTGAGCCAGCTGCTAGCAATGGTTTTTCAGCTATGGAATGGTGTCAATAGGCTGGAAGAGATTCTGCTGTACCAATGCTTATGCTGGTGTTTGGGAAACATGAGAGGAAAACATGAAAACTAATTAAAATATTGTGCAAAAAACATAGTGAAGGTCAACAGCCATCGGTTCAGAGGAAATGAACCCCATCAAAAGTAACTTTGTATCTTTCCCTGGTGAGATTGCAGATCCAGAGAAGGCAACATCATTTGTGATACTTGTCAACATTCAGCTGCCAACAGTAGGCCAGTAACAAGGATGCTAGGGCTGACAAAGGAAGGACCTTTAAATGTAACTCAAACTAGCCTCAACTTTATGCACCATGTTTCTGTTACTAGAACTGTGAAAGTGATACAGAACAGCTGTAAGGCCCTCTACAGATAAAGCTTGACTTTGTCATTGCGAGAGCTCAAACAGGTGTTAGAAGCCAGCCTATGCTTGCGCTGATTCCTTCAAAGCCACTGAAGATTTCTCCTAGACATGCTG
This sequence comes from Phaethon lepturus, assembly GCF_000687285.1. Lineage (NCBI taxonomy): Eukaryota > Metazoa > Chordata > Aves > Phaethontiformes > Phaethontidae > Phaethon > Phaethon lepturus. The sequence continues at coordinate 69,625 of NW_010515478.1, forward strand.
TATTCCAGGAGGAAGGAAAAGTTTCAGCTCAGCGTCGTATGAATGCACAGAGAGCTCAGGATGAGAGCTGTCTCCAAGTAAGTGGACCCTGACTTAGCTCAGAGCACTGGGAGCTCAGCCCAGAAATACCTCGCTGCATCCGGCTGTCTCTACTCAGAGACAGTCTGGGTCTCTTACCTTCTTCCCTAGGCAATACATTATTCAACCTTGTGTCTTACAAAGGGATCCCAGTGCCTTCATTAATGAAGGCTAATGATGACATGTAATTGGTGGTGCCTAGCCCTTCACCAACCTTTTGCCTTTGTGATGTGTGATACTTGATGAGAAAGTATCATCAAGAATAAGTAATGTGTAATACGGACTATATTTCAGTGTAAATGAGATGTACTCATCAGTCAGGAGTCTTCATAGTGGGCCCTGTTAGGAACTAATTCTTGTTCCTTAGTTATTAAATACTTAATAGCAACTAAAAAAAAAAAAAGTAAAAGAATAGGAGCTTACAAGTAAGGAGAGAGGTAGAAATGGATCAGGAAATGATCGGGGCTGCCCTGCTCTAAGCAACCAGAAGGTACTTCATGCAAGTCAGACATTTCAGTGCTAAGACTGTTGGCTGAACTTGGAGCATGTGAGAGATCTCCTCAGAAGCAGTAACTTCATGCATCATAAACCCCATACTTTCCGTAATCAGCTTTGCTTAAGCTCCAGGAGAACTTAGAACAAATGTGTATAATAAGCAGTAGAAATTCTCTCAAAATAAAGCAATAAACATTACTGTGTTTGGTACTAGTTCAGTCACTATTAGAACACTGCGTTATGCCCTGGAAGCCAAACTTCAAGAAGGATTTCCATAAACTGGAAAAGGCACAGGGAGGAAACACCAGTGTAACTCAGAGGATTCTTGTAGCTTGAAAAAGAGGTTGGGAGGTAAGTGGTCACACTTGCTCCTATTTTTGTGTGGAACAGGACTAGGCAATAAAAGGCTCTTACATTTATGTGATTTACTTCTCCTGTTAAACTTTTTTCTTACTGGCTGTACTGGATTTGATCCAACAAAGTCGTTTGGTTTTTTAAGGGATCCAGTCAGACGTTATCCTTCAAAGACAGTTCCTCCTTTCTATATGTTACTTCCAGTTGTGGAACGTCCCCAAGCTTACCTCTTAACACCAATCTTTGAGTCATCACTTGGTCTTGGCTGTTTTGTCCTGCTTTCATGCTCCTTTCAGAGGATTAAATCTCCACAGAAAATTGTCTTAGCCTTCCCTTGCTTGCACATATTCTCCATCTCGCATTGTTGCTTTATTTTCCATTATCCTGCGCTGCCCAGGTTTTTCCCCTTAGTGGTTAGGGTTTTTTGCTTCAGCTGATAATTGTTTTCATTATTAGAAACTTTTTTCCAGTTTCCAACTTTGCATCTTCTTTTGGATAACTTATGTGTGTCTGTTCCTGTACCACCCTATTCCTTTAGCACATGTAGTTCTTGTCTGTTCCTATAACTTACTAGGAATTACATTCTGTCATCCAGGTTCCATTTTATTAGGATAAAATATTTTAGCGTCCGTCATTATGCTTACCTTGGTGGTATGGATGAAATGGGGTTATTGGGTCAGTGATCAAAGACAGACTTGAGTGGATACACTCTATCACTGCATGTAATGACACTATTTGTAAAACAAAGCATCAAATGTATCTTGGGGTATTCCACACTGCAAAATCCAATGTGTTCATTTACAATATGACCAGCAAGAAGCTTGATGCTAGGGGGAAAAAAATCCTTGAATGTAGTAAATCTGTACAACACACTTGATTTCTGTGGAGCTATATTGATTCATGCTCTCTGAGAATTTATTGGAGAGGGATTAAGTGTCACTTTAAAAAAAAAAAAGGCCTTCAAAAAGGGCATGTTTTTTAGTAAATGGTGATTTGTTGCACCTGCTAAGAACTTTCTCCTAATTGTGCGAGGAATAGTTGAAGAAGTTATATTTTTAATTAGACTACCTTTTGTTTCTCCTTAGTCTCGTGCTCATTGGGGGAAATTAATGTTTTTATTTCCAGGAATCCTTGTTTCAGACTGCTCTTATGTATTTCAAACTGATCTTAGACCACAAAAAGACAGAGGTAACAGCCAATTCAAGTCTTTCAATGTTTAGGTTAAATTATTTTTTGAAAGTATATCGTCTGGGGCCCTAACTGATCAGGCAGCTGGAAGAAAGAACTGCTTCCATAACAGAATGCTAGAAGAAACTATGAAGTAAAAAGTTAATTCTTGGAGTAGACAACATTAAACCTGCCTTATTTCAATAACAAGTCAGTCCAGGTACAGAAGGAATTCTTACTGTGAATTTAATTTCATTGGCCTTGTGGTCATCCATTAAGCCACTGTTGACCATTGCCACCTCATACACAAGCCCTTTCTTGGTAGCCTCAGTGTTCACTGGCACCTTGTCTGTTCCCGTGTGTACATTTTAAAACTTGCAAACTTACATGTATCTTTGAAAGTGTGGGATCTTTTTACATGAGGGTGCAAATCTTAGTATAAACTGTGATGTGGAAGGAGTATGACTGACTGCAAAGGAAAACATAACTGACTAAAATTAAACTATTCCTGTAATTTAAAGAAAAATAAGTCTTATGCCCTCCTTTTTCCTCTTTACTGAGATGTATATACAGCCTCATAAAGCATGTGAGACAAAGTTTCAGTTCAGTCAGAAGTCTGCACTGCAATCTGTAGGAACTATGTTAATTTACTCTAAATAAAAATAAAAATGCTTTTTTAACCTCAAAAATATCAAGAACATCAACTCATGACTTGTCTGTTTTTACTGGAGATTCCTCTGGATGACTGGAAAAAGTTGTTCTGAGTTAAAAAAATAATAACATGGAGAGAAAGCCAAACTAATGCCAGAGGACAGTTTAAAACTGTTGAGGACAAATGTTTAGTGTGTTCTCTAGGTCAGTTTGGGGAAAAATATGCTGTGATGACCCACTCAGAAATTCTGTTGACACTGACAGTTATCTCATTTGTTCGGGATAAATAGAAAAGCATAATATCAGTTAATAGCAGTATTTAAAATTTGTCTATTTAGTCATGACAGATAACCTGTGGGCAATCAGAAATTAAAAAAAAAAAATACCCTGGAAGCTGGGTCTCATTAAACCAGATGAAAGAAAATCGAGGTGTTCTTAAAAGTTTTTTACCTGGATAGATGAAGCCCCATGAGAATGTTCAAAATAATCCCCTTTAAGGCTGCTTTCTTCGGCCTTCCTCTAGCATGGGTTGGACTGTGAGTAGGAGGCATGGGTGAGGAATAGGACTTCAACAGAGAGCACCTTGGGAGTATTCCACAAAGGGCCTTATACTTTATTCATGTGCTGAAATAGGGAATTTTCAGCCTCCAGAGCAGCATAGATCTAGGACAGTGCAAAGCGTAATGCCTTCTAGGACAAGTGTTGTAATGTTCCTATATGCAGTTGAACATCATACTGTATATCTTTCTTTTAGTAAGTGTCAGGCATTCCAACTCTTCTATGAATGACATGAAGGTGGTAAATCATCAAATAAGCGATGGCAGAGTAACTTAAGCATTATAGAGCTAGGAAAAAATAAGTAAGATCTTAGTGTGAAGAAAGAGATGAAACACTTCTCATTCTAGTTGGCAGTACACACAGGGCAGAGGGAAGGGTCTGCAGGTGGAGGTTTCAGGTGGTTTAGCAGCTCAGATTACAATTGCCTTGAGATTCCTCAAAAGGCATTTTGCAGAGTGCCAAAATATATTTGGCTAAAGTTACAGCAACTGCAGAGCACTGTTGGGTTTTCATGGGTTTTCCAGATACTGGGAAATGAGACTTAGAGCCAATGAAGATGAGGGCCTTCAGAAAGGCTTTTCTGCTCCCAGCAACTGTGCTGGGGCCGCAGCTGTTGGGAGTCAGGGAATCTGCTAGACCTGAGCAGTTCAATCTGTGACCTGAATGCAGAGTTGTGAGCTGATAAAATGATTCTGGCTGGCCTGTGGTGGCTGTGTAGATTATGCAAGTGCTTAATATGCAAATGGAGAAGCTGCCTCCCTGTACTGGGCTCTGCATGTGGAAGCAGCATGTGGTGCTAGGCAGGGCTGTCCTGGCGTAATTCTTTAATGTTCAGTAACTATCTGATATGTGGCCTGCAAATTATAGTCTTCTCCTGCAAATTACAGTCTTCTCCACAGGGGAAGAAGGTGCCTAGAAAGCAGTACCTGGCCCAAAATTGGACTGTAAAGATTCATCACATCAGTATTAATAAATAAATAATGATGCCTCCTTGACAAGGAAATGCTGGCTCTGGTCTCTGGAGAGCCATCTGTGAATGGCTGATAACACTAGAAAGCATAGGTTAAAAGACAAAGGAGAACTTAATTATCAAAAGAACGTATATGGAGATATGTGCATATACCTATAGTCAGGAGTGCGAAGACTCCAACATGCTTGCTTGAGGAAGAGAAGCAGAAATCTCCAGTATCATCACTAGCATCTGGCCCACCTCCCCTAGCAGGCCTAAAGTCCACCAGCCTCTAACCTACAGAGGTACCTGTAGAGTCCTGATCCTTCTGGACAGCATTGACTATTCTGAATCCTACCACCATGTCTGGAAAGATTCTGTCTTTCTAAAACTTTTCATGACATTAGTCTTTCCGTACCTGTTTGAAACCGCTTTCTACTAACAGTTCTTGGAAGGCACAGGCAGAATTGATGCAGTAAAGAGCTAAATGTTTTTTGGATGAACTTCTGGCAATGTGGACATGCATCTACTGCAACTGCACCTTCTAGACCAAATTCATATCTGATCAACACCCATAACAGAAACAGAGGTGCAGCCCCTTTTCCAAAGCAACGGGTATCAAATTCACTTGGGGGAAGGACACATTGCAGGCAAGAGGTTCCTTACTACTCCCAGCTTCTCACTGGCAGGGTTTGAGAAGCTGAATAGTCCTTGAGTAGTGTAAGTACTACTTAGCAACAACCAAAACATCAGCATGTTACCAGCATTATTCTCATACTAAATCCAAAACGCAGCACTATACCAGCTACTAGGAAGAAAATTAACTCTATCAAAGCATGACACTCCTGTAGGATGGTGCTGTATAACCTAAGTATCTTGGTTGCAAAAACCATCAGTACTGTCTTTAGGGCTGCCTACGTTAACTTAACCAGAACTTCTTTTAGTTTTCCTAGAGAAATGGCGCTCTGAACATGTTATCTTCAAACTGAGGCAAAGCACTTTCCAGACTACTGTTGACTTCTGCAATATGAACTGCCTGGTTAAATATTTTCTACTGTAGACAAGGAAATATAGATTTTTGCATTAGACTGAAAGACCCACAGAGACTTGTTAAATTACTGATTTTACAAAATAGGGTGTAGTTACCACATTTGTTCTTTAATTTGGCACTCCAGACATCAACGACTACCGAGAAGAGAAGTAACTGTAAGCTGATATTTATAGTGATAGTCTGCTCTATCCAAGCAACAGCCTCCTTTATCATGAAACACTGACCTCTGCAAAAGCAGTTTGCTCATTGCTATTATCTCTGAGTACACAGCTCCGAATGCTATAGACAAACCGTACTCAGATGAGTCAGGAGCGAATGCCCTATGTGAAGGAATACCGCTCTTTGTCCATGTAGCCACTGTGACATGGGGATGCCCTTTGGAAACCCTAGTAAGA
>NW_010515478.1:75353-78660 GCF_000687285.1 Phaethon lepturus
CTTTCCCACTGGGTGGGAAATACCCAGAGGCATTCACAACTGTGGGAAGGCTATGCATTTCCCTTGACTCGCTCAAACTGCAGGAAAATCACCTTGAAAGTGATTAATTTGTGTAACCTGAGAATATAGTTTAAAAAGGGTAAGACTGCTCATAGCTGTGTATTCTTATCACTCTCACCTGTGCTTAGCGCAGTGTCTGGTCTGTACAACCAAGCGTATAAATAGACTCCTGTTATTGCAAAGCGTGGCAAACACGCCAGTCATATCGGTACTGGTATGGCATGCTAGCTCAATTGGTTTTGTTATTAAACAGACATTGTCCTAAACCATTTAATTTGCAGTATTGCACAGCTCTCCTCTGAGGTACCATCTACACATTTTCATAAATGTTTTATAGCCTTAATTTAGAGCTGGTGATAAATAAAGCTGTTCCCAAACTTAGAAATACAGAGCGCCAAGAATCACAGTTTATCAAATCTCCAAAATAAATAAGGCATGTGTCAAACGTGCCTATCCATTGGCAAGGGGATGCCATGAACACTAGTGTCTGATTGTTGATAAGGGAATGTGGATGTTGTGAAGTGTTGACTGATACAGCACTCAAGGGAACGGAGAAGAGAAAGTTGTGGAAGATGCAGAAATGTGTCAGCTGATATCCCAGTAGGACTTTTTTTTTTTTTCTGGTTCTGTGCAGCTATCCTCCTGGTGGGTTGCAGGGAAGAATAAACTCAAACTTACAGCAAAATCAGTTTTAGGAGTTTTATTCTAGTAGTTTTGTGGAGTTGTTGTGTGGTGATGGACAGTCTTGTGAGCAAGGTTTTTTTTAAAGTGAATGTCAGGTCTGATTCCCTTGGCTTTTATTTTTGTGGTTGTGGATGCTTTTCACCTTTGAAAAATATACTCTTTTTGTCTTGATTAGAACATCCAAGAGCTGATGTAACAATTCATAGATTCTTTGGCTTGCTCTTTACTCTGTTACTTATCTGTAAATGAGGACAACTGCATTTAAAAGGGAGACTTTTTCCTTCTTGGTGTTTTTTTGTTGTTTGTTTTGTTTGTTTGTTTTGAGTACCTTTGAATGCATCTCAAGGCTGCTTTTTCTTTCGACTACTTCCTCTCTAAGAATTGTACTTCTTGTCCTCATAGGATATGTCAGCTACTCATTCTGTTGCTAGTAAATCAGCCAGGATCATTTCCAGTAACAGAGGCCATGTGTCATGATGCACTAGTGCTGGTATCCCACAATTATAAATAGAGCCTTGCATGGAACTCAGAAGGGTAAGGAGACATTCAAGATTACTGTAGTCATATAGGAGAAGAATAACAACTCTTAAAAACTAATGCCAGGACCCAGTGTTTGGTTATTCAGAGGGCTGTTTTTTCTCTCAAAGGGCTTGGCTTTTGTAACTCTCTAGACATTTTTAATTTTTTTGTTTGTTTGTTTTATTTTGGTTTTCCTCTGGCACATGGACAAACTGCTGCTACCCAGCGTGTGCTTTAGTGTTGTTCTTAGGAGGAAAAGGAAAGGTTTCACTGCTATGGTTATTTCTGGGTTTCATGTTGCTATGTTCTTTTCACGGCTTCTGTCCCCACATATGCACAACTCTGTGATGTGTGTATAAGGAGCCTCTCTGTATTCTGCGTATAAGAAATCTTCTGGTTGAGTCAAGTAAGAATCTTTTCTGTCAGAGGGACTCAGCAAGTATTTGAAACTGTTTCATGTGGGCCTCCTTGAGTGCAAGAGTTTTTGGCAGTATTTGAAGAACATGTGTACTGCTCTTAAGAAAAGCAGTTGTATAGTCAGAAAACAGTACTGCTTGCTGTGATGTAGATGCTAAGCCTGACCAGAGTTAGTTGTGGATAGGCCTCACAATACTTTTTGCATTGGATTTTTTTTTTCCCAAATACATGGTACACATTTTTCTGAAACTCTTCCTTTTCCCTCTTTGCCATCTTGTTGAACTGAGCAAGCCGGGTGGGTGTTTGTTAAAATTTTACTAAGGTTTTTTGACTGGGGGATTTAACAGATAACTTCTGGTGAATCTTGATGTGGTACTCTTAAACTGTCTCCTTAACCTGCAGCTCTTTGTGCTGCATCTCTGCTGGAGGTTTCCGCCTTTCAAGCTGAGTCAAGGAAGCGTTTCAGTCTCGGATGTTGTCATGTGAAGCCCAGCACTTACACTTTTTCATCAGTGTTTAAAGGTAGCGTCCCCTTCTTGTAAATCAGATTTGGGAGCAATAGGTTTGGAAAGATGCAAACCCAGGCTAGTAGGAATGTGTGGACAGGACTTAAACCACCACAGCCCTATTTGCCTTTTATCAAAGCCTATGACAGTATAAGCCAACTAAACTTTGTTCTGGTACAAAACCAAAAAGAAGCAAGATGCCTCACTGGCTGTGTGGGTGACAAACACAGGGCTCACAAAAGAAAAGTTTGGTTTTGGCTAAAGAAACTTCCTGTGTCACACTTCCCAATGACTCGATCTCGTGTATGAATGGATGCATTACATTGAACGAATCCTTGGAAGCTCCTTAGTGTGTACATACTATTTCCTATTTTTCAAGGATAGTTCAAGTAGGACAACATTTTACTGAGGCATCATTTCTTTTCAGAAATTTTGGGTTGACTTGTATGGGTGTAATAAAACACCTGGGCCACAACATAGAGCATATATAATTTAATCTCCTCATGTAGCCTGTGTAAATTTTGGAGGGCTAAAGCACAAAGCGGCATCATTATGCCTGTGCGTGTGCTCAGCACTCCCACTTGTAAGGCTCTGCTTTCAACTGATTATTATGTGCCAGGTTTTAACCATTTGCCCTCGGCATTTCCATGGCATGTTTCCCCAGCAAGGGTCAGTATTACGTTGAATGAAGCTTTCCAGAAACAGCAAAAATGATTCCGCTTTCTAAGATAGGAAGGAGAAAAAATATGTTTTGCCCATGTGTCCAGAAAATACTTCATAGCCTCTTCAGTAAATGGTTCTTGACTTTACTTTTTTAAAATAATTATTTTTAATCCGACATGGGAGTTGTGACCGTGTCAAGGATTTCCTTTATTTTTTCTGATCTGGGCGGGGGGGAACTTATGCCAACCGGAGACTTGTTAAGAGTTTGTCATCTTAAATGGGCATCTATGGCCAAAGCAGGGGATGCTTTGAAATGTGATGTCTCCGCGTCAGTCCTCATCTCCCCTGAGGTACGCGGGACCACTCATCTGTCTGAAGTACCTTTCCGTGGCATCCTCGGAGCAGTGACGACCACTCCGCAGCGGGGGCGCTTTCTCCGGGGCAGGAGCGCTCCCCGC
>NW_010515478.1:78692-81219 GCF_000687285.1 Phaethon lepturus
GGGCTGCGCCCCGCCGCCAGCCGTTGCGTTTCCCTCCCGTGAGCGCGCCCCAGTCCCCCGCTAGGTGTCGCCGTTGCTCTTAGAATCATTAAGGCTGACGCGTCTAAGCGCGTCAAGTCCAACCGTCAACCCGCCACCACCCCGGCCATTGAACCGTGTCCTGAAGTGCCACGTCCACACGTTTTTTGAACGCTTCCAGTGGCGGGGAATCTTTTTCCTAATATCCAGTCTCAACCGCCCCTGGCGCAACTTGAGGCCGTTTCATCTCACCCTGTCGCTGGTTACTTGGGAGAAGAGGCCAACACCCACCTCACCACAACCCCCTTTCAGGTAGCTGTAGAGAGCGATAAGGTCTCCTCTCAGCCTCCTCTTCTCCTGATTAAACAATCCAGTTCCCCCAGCCGCTCCTCGTAAGACTTGTGCTCCAGACTCCTCACCTTCGTCACCCTCTTAGTCACCTCTGACAAAAAGGTTGCAAAAGGTGACCGTGCCCTAGGCACAGGGGAGCTCTGAGCACCGCCCCCCCCGGTAACCCACCTCTTCCTGGGGGCAAATAAGAAGCCACTCAGTTGTAAGCATTTACATACTGAATTTTCAGGGAACGAGGTATTTCAAAGTGTGCCCAAGGAGGTAAGGTCACACACAGGCTACTGGCATGCCTGACAAAACTACCCCCATGCTACTGCAGAGTGTCATCAAGTGGTAGGTTTCCCAGTAGTTCTATTGCAGTTGGTTTTATCTGGAACTGTAATGGTTTGGAGGGAGCGCTCCTGCCTATGGATAAAACCTCTAAAACCCATGTCCTCCTTTGAGTTCACCATGCTTGAAGACCACGAATGGAAATCATGAACTTGCTTGATTCTGTTCTTACTCGAATGAAGTATGACAATTTCAATGTCAGAAAATGAGTCAGTGTTGTTTAATTAAGTTAATCTTGTATTTCTTGTTAGTCCAGCCCAAATCTTTGATGGAACTTTGTGCTGCTTCTGGCTCTAAAGTAACATGTCAGGTTACAGTTCCTAAACTGGTACAAAACGGGTTATGCTTTGATTTGTTGCAATAGGACAAGGGGTAATGATTTTAAACTAAAAGAGGGGAGATTTAGACTAGATATAAGGAAAAAGTTTTTCACAATTAGAATGGCGAAACACTGCCCAGAGAGGTGGTAGATGCCCCATCCCTGGAAACGTTCAAGGTCAGGTTGGACGGGGCTCTGAGCAACCTGATCATGTCCCTGCCCATGACCTTTAAAGGTTCTTTCCAACCCAAACTATTCCATGATTCAACCTTTTAAGGGTTTGTCTCTTCTCTATAAATTCTTGAAAACTACATAGATGAGTGTGTTTATAGCATATTGCATTCAAAAATTTGGATTAACAAAGCATTATTAAGGCTGCAAAATCAAGCACACGTGTTAAATTTAGCATTGTCTGTGCATACTGTGTTTTCTTCTTTCTGCAATGTAGAAATACAGTGTTTACGCATACAAACACACCCTGCTTATTCTTGCCATGTCAGCGTGTTCTTTCATCTTCAGCTGGGATGGTCTTTACTTCATCGGCATTCAATGCTTTGTTTTATCTTAATTGAAAGAGATGAGATATGATATTTGTATTCTGTGATTGTGACTGAATTCGTAATTTCTTTATGGACACTTTTGTAATACTTTGCAACATCAAATAAAATCAAGCAGTGTTACTGGGAAACCTGGACAGTGTTGTGAGATGAAGTTTAAAATTGCCAAACTGCTGTTAATTTTGGTGGTCACAGTGAGATGTCTTGAAAATGCTTTTCAAAGCACTCTGCATTTTTAAACCATATTAGGTATTCAGAAAACCATTATAATACGTTAAACTTTGGCTGAAACTGTGAGTACCCAGCAAACTTGGCCGGATGTTTCACATGGGACATGTAAGAAGTGAGAAAATTAGTAATCATCACATTAGTTAAGGTTTCCATTTAGAGTCCTGCCTTGTGTTACGTACAGAGGCAAACGTAGGATCTCATTCTTCAGGCAGCATTCAATTGTCTTGACCCCAAGAATATACTTTTTTTTTTTTCTCCCTATTGGGGTCTCCTTAATTTGCCACCCATCTTCTGCATTATTTAAAGAACAAACAACAACAAAAACAACATAAAAAGAAATGAGACAAAATTATAAGGACCATAGCAGTCTTGGCTATGCAGCTGTGATCACTGTAGAGCAATGTACGTCACAAGGAGTATGCACAGAAGAGAGCACATTAAGAAGGAACAGGCTATTTGTAATTTTAATACTACTTATCTTATTAATTTCTTTACTCACAAGCATAGTATTCTTTTTCATATTTTGTGTAATTCCCTAGGTTTTCAGAAAGGCAAACTGAAAACACCAAACTAGATTTTGTGGAATCGTAACAACACCCCCAGGGGTCATCAGCAAGATGGCAATCTTTGGATACATCTGACAACCATCTGCTACTTAAGCTAACTGTGTCATTGACAGCAGTAGCAGAGAGTTATCTTTTATCCTGACTGTCAGCAGGGA
>NW_010515478.1:81250-107117 GCF_000687285.1 Phaethon lepturus
GTGGATTCCCTAACCTCTTGCTGGGAGTCAAGAAATTTTCCCATACCACCCAAGTCTTTGGGAAGGAAGTCTTGGCTGATGGACCGGCTCCTCAGAGACTGAGTCGTTTTGTGCTTGTCTGACTACTAACTTCCCTGCTCGTCTTCCATCTCATCCACTCTATCTTGTCCCAGTATTATTCCTTGAATCCTTCATCTCGTTTCTCTTTATTGTTCATAGCTACCTCAGTGCTCTCTCCAATTTCCTGGCTCGCTCTTGGTTCACTTTCTCCCTGGTTTGCTGTCTTCTGAGCCCAGTACTCTCCAGGGTTAGATCAGATGAGCTGATATACTTCAAAACCTACAGGTTTCCTGTTACCGCCTGATTAGTCCTGATGTCAGGCTCTTACCCCAGGTAGTACCGTGCTGCCGCTCTGCTCGCAGTTTTCATTTCCTCCACTTCAGGTACGGGTTTCCCTCATCCCATCCTGCATAACAGGGTCCATCCTAAGTCTTGGAGCCTTGACTATAGGGTATTTTCCTGAATGTAACCTCCCTGCAAGCCAGGTTATTGTCCTGCCTGTATTTAAGTTAGGTAGGTTTTCTCTTCAGATCTGATGAACTTTTACCTCCTTTCTTCAGTGTACTCTTTCCTGAAAGACGTTCTCAGAAAAGATACCTACACAGCTTTTGAATGAGAAGGGAGTACAGTCGAGGACTGTCTTACATCCTGTCTCAAATTTTATAGTTAAATCACCTTGGTTGTATTATAAGGAGACAAAAAGCAGACAGCATATTTTCCAGCTCATTCACTTCAGTGCTAGGTGTCACAGAATCACAGGGTTTAAGTCCAGAGGGCATGATCAAATCATCTTGTTTGAACTCTTACATGCTGCAAGCCCTTATATTTCACTCACTTAATATATATTGGCTTTGATAAATTGAATTTTGACACTGAGATGATCATAGTTTCTTAAACAAGGATTGGAAAGCCTGAGGAAAAACACACACACATTTGGATGAGAAACAATGTGAGTTACTGCCTTTGTCAATATGATGCTGTTTTTCCAAGAGCTGGCATGATGACAGTGTGTAATAAAATTATAAACTGAATAAGCAGGTGATGTTATAGTACATAATGACACCTACTGTCATATTTCTTGCTACAGTATTTTCTTTTGCGCTATTTTCTTCTAGTCCATGGAGATGTAAGACATGACAATTCTACTACTACTTTGAGTAGTTGCATGGTTTTCTTTTTTATACCAGCAGAAATGAGGACTAAACTTAATTCTCATTACACTGAATTTTATTTGATCCTCTCCTAGATAGAGTTGAGTGCCATTTAAATACTCCATTATAAATCTACGGAAAGCAAATAATGCCACTGAGGACATTACCTGAAAATGCATGAAATTTAAGGATTGTGATTCGGTTAAATGTGAGTTACTCATTGTTTGTCGACTTAACATCAATAACGACAATATAGGTATTCTACTTGGAAAAGCCGTACAATATTTAGATATTGATGAGTGGGGTAAGTTAATCTAAGGAGGTCTGTTTTATATGGTTTTATGCCTCATACCCAGACAGTCTAACTGATTTCCAGAATTTACTTTCTCTTAAAGCTTATCATGTTTAATTTAGAAACAATTTCACTGTGCTTAAGTGCATTAGCACACACCATTATCAGTTCAGGAGCTGGGGTGTTCCAAGTATTTTGTCTTTGAAATATCCTAAAGTTTATGAACTCTTTTAGTAGCTTCCATTTTAAAAAATCATCATCTGAAACAACTTTCAAAATAAGGAAGAAACACACAGAAGTTTGCTAGCTTTATAAAAATAACAAAAATTATTTCAAAACTCTAAATAGGCCCAGCGCTTTGGATGTATAGAGGAAGGTGATGGCTGTGTTTGAGTTTAATATTATTATTTCTCTTCTCTTGAAAGAGCACCCGGAGACCCCATTTGTGATCAGCTCCCCACTGCGTATTGTATATACACATAATAGCCTCTGGTATGCAGGAGGTCAGACGAGAAGGTGTTCTAGTCCCGTCTGGCCTTAGTCTATGAATAATAGAAGACATTTGCTGCCCAATGTTTACAATGAAAATAGACCTGGCAGATGGTGAGGAAACATGGAGGTACTCTGAATTCCCACTTTATAGCTGGATAACTGAGAAACTGATAGGCAACTCGCCCAGGGTCACAGAGAAATTTGAGTTAGTACCAAGAATTAGATTGAGTACTAAACAAACGGCTTGGCCACAGGCCCGGCCTTTTGCAGTCTCTAGTAGCTAACAGACTGATTGGTGCAGAGGCTGGATACCATTGCCAGCTCCTTTTTAGTTCCTTTTGAGGAAGTAATGCTGCTATGAAGCAATCTTTGCTGTCTCCACCTGAAAAAGGATGTACCAAGACCCAGCCTTTGGAGTGATGGAGCAGGACTCGCAGTTCCTCTCTACATGCTTAATGAGGGCAGAAAATAACCTCATGCCTAGCAACTATTTACACGGCAAGGAAGATGGATTCATAAGTGCATTAGCAAGCCAAATAAGCTAACTTTAGCAGTGATGTTTTAGGTGTAAATTCACATCAGGGACTTACTGTTCACCTAGGTCCCTGCCCTTTGGACTGCCCACGTCCAAATTTTAAATCTTTGCAAGTCCCTGCTCAGCTGGACACTGGACTTGCACAGTTTCTGTGTGTGCCTATGTTCATTTACATTAGAAGTCCCTAGACATCTAAAGCTCTGCTTTGGACTATTATCTGAACTGCCTCAAAGGAGACAGTACTGGAAAGACGCATCTCTAAGGATTCTCACTATTCATAAAGTCAGGGTTTCTCTGCCTGTCCCAGCTCCTGTGCCCTGCCTTCTGCTGTTCTTAGAGCAGGCTCTGCAAAATACATGAGAAGGAAGCAAATGTTGCTTTCTGTTCAGCTGCTTAGTGGTTGTGATATTTGTCCAGGAAAACTGGGGTTCGGTCTGACTAAATGGGTTTAGACCTGTGTCCCAGAAGAATGCTCTAGTCGCTAAGCTATAGAACTCTGTGCTGTGGGGCCATGCTCACTTCCCTTTATTTGCCACAAAATACAGTGGGTTTCCTGCTTATTATGCTGGGCTTCTTTTGAATCTCATTCCAAAGGAGCTACATTTCTCTGCGTACCAACATAAGCAACCAGCAGCATTTCACAGGGACGGCCACGTACCCCAGGCAGTACCTACAGTCACAATGGCTTGGTCGCGATCCCTAAACTCCTGTCGGTAACTTAACCTGCCCAAAATCAAAACTCTCTGACTGAAAACTAGTGGCCTCGCTTTTGCTGATTTTTCTTTCCTGAGCAATGGAGAGAAACCGGTGAGCACTTTTTTAAAGACTTTCAAAGCATCAGGGAGAACACAGAGGGGAGTGCTGATTTCCCGCTGGCTTGTGCAGAGAGTTTCCCGTGCCTCAGGTTCCAAAATGTTAACTGGAAACAATACACCCTTACAACAAGGAGAGGCAGAAAAGAGGAATATTTGTTATTGTTCTACACATACACAAATCTAGAAAAATCGGCTGGAGAGATGAGTGCTATAATAATAGCTATACCAATGCCAAATGTTTTTAGGTGTTTCACATTCTGTCCTGTTGCAGAGGAAGAGAGCTGCTGCTTTTTCTCATTTCAAATCCTAATTTTGTGACCTAAGTCTAATTCACACTTTACAGCAAAGGTTTCTGATGTAGTGAGAAGTGAACATGATGGTGAAATTTTCCAATATTTCCTCATTTGCTTTGTCTGCACCTAATTGCATTTGTTATTGCCTGAGTTGTATGCAGTCTATACAGCTGTTTTCCCTCCTGTGCACTTGTGATCTTTTTCATGCTTGTTATTCAAATTCCTGTGAATCCTGAAAAAGGGACAAAAGTTGAGATGCGGTTAGCAAGAGGTGGTTTACGGCTAACATTTGGTGTCCAAACTCTGCATGTCCTGGACCATAGAAGTAATGAGAGTAAAAACTTCTTTCACAGTTTCTCTTAAAATATATGTCCTTTCACATTTAAACCACAGAAAAATCTCTTTGTATCATAGTAGCAATGGAACCTCGGTGAGGAACTCGAACAAATACCCCAGTTTGCAGTTTTGAGTAATTTGATTTTGGATATTTTGTATTTGTTTCTGGTATGCTCTCAGCCAAAATGCAGGACTTATTTGCAAAGCTGAAGAAAAATCAAAGCTTTTTGCTTGAGAAAGGTGTGAAGAGCTTTTTTGCACAAAAAAAATGGCTTTATTTTCTTAGGCTGTGCACTCATCAGATGCTGGTCTTAATGGGTGATATGTTTTGGGAATTATGATTTGTAAAGAAGATATTAATACTGAAAGAAATTAAAATCCATGTGGAAATCCCCTTTCATTTTTCATATGGTCAGTCGAATAAGCTACTTGTCATTTGATTCAAAGTGTGTTTTCCTGTTTGCTTCAGTGGAAGCGTGTACAGAGAGGCTGCTTTATGCTGTTTTCCTGGAGGCTTGCATATGTAACTGGTTGCATGCTACATTAAGGATGTAGATAAAAACAAGAATAATTTGAAGAATACAAAGATACAGCTGCGCTATGTACAGGTTTACATGCATATTATATATTTGATACATTAGCTCCTGCTTAAGACACCAGTGAGTCAGCCATTGTGAATCTGGCAGTAGTTTGGAGCAACAATTCAAGGTTCACATGCTGTTGTTCTTCACTCTTGTGGAATGCCTTTGGGAAAATATTGTACGTAATTCAACTGATTTGCTGGGTAGTTTCAGCTGGACATAGTCTGCGCATCATTTATCCACGTGCCTGGATGTCAAAGAAATGTAGGTGGCAGATTAGCATTCCATTAACCTTAACACATTTTTAAAAAACCCCAAACTTCTTCATCCAAATAATGCTTAACTTATTTTGATGTCATATTTTTGCTTTCAAAAACTGGGGTGCAATCAGCACCAGGCAGTTTGAGGGGTGTTAATGGTTTTCAAGATTGTGTGATTTTCAGGTTTTCAACAATGTCTGGTTGTTTTTAAACTGTTTTTTTAAAAAAAAAAAAAAAAGCACCCAGGAAAAAAAAAGTACAGAAACATTATTGAGCATGTATTCTGTTTCCTGGAGAGGGAAAAAAAGAGGAAATCTATTATTTAAGAAAGAAATACAGCCAGTGTGATAAAAGTACCTTCCCACGTCTTCTGGCCAGGTGCTACGTGCATATAAATGTTTCACGTTAAGCTTTAAGATCAAGGAAGAGTCTGTGGGGAACCATGTTTCCTGGAGATCCGCTTGCTAGCGTAGCTCCCAAGTACTGACTTCCCGTTTTTTATTTGGTTATTAAGGATGAAAGGCTACACCATTTTCTGGAATAGCAGTTCCTTGCATGCCATTATCTTTGTCTACAGCTATGAAACATGCATTTCCATAGGTTCATGTGGATACTTAGCCCAACTCAGCTTAGCCACTATCACTGCTGCTTTGTGTATGTTTAATTCAAAGGATCACCTTTATATCATACTGTAGAGTGAACAAAAGATATGGGGTTTCATTAGCTGAGAAACTGTCTTTTTTTAGATACAGCTGAGTATAATGGGTCTCCAGCCTATGTAATGCAGGGCACTCCGTTACTACTGAAAAGGAAACTTTGAAAGTCTAATATTCTGACATGATTCACTCTAGGCAATGTGTGCATGTATATGCAGCCTTACACGTGCAAATTGCTAGTGTGAAGTTTTGCAGGCAATCAAATACAGATTTGTATACAGAACCAGTAGAAAAAAATGTGATTGAAATCCATTTGTACTCAGTTTGCATCAGCAAATTGTCCACAGGATAAGAAATTCCAGCACTTATTTGTCACAGGTACCCTGAATAAATATTCCTTCCATAAAGTCAAGGCTTTTTAAAAGAGAGACTGGTGCAATTAACACAGGTGTTTAAAATACCTATATAACAAGCTTAGCAAATAATTTTTTGGCTTGGAAAAAATCCTGGTTTAACTACTATGTTTTGTTATTTAGCTAATTTTTCTATTTCTGGTAAATGCTGTCTTTCATAAATGCTTCTGAAGTTCAAATAAAGCACTTGCATTAACTTTTTCTTTAAAAAAAAATACTTAAAATTTAAGCTAAAAAATTCTTGCAGAATATTATTACCAATATAAATGACAGAAGTTGCGCTCAATCAAATGTAACATATCATTGTAAGGTGGTAATAACCTTTATACAGAGGTATCAAGGTAAGCACAATAGAGGCAGCAATGTAGGACGAAACAAAACCCTGTGAAAATGATCAAAACTCGGTAATTTACCAAGGGTAAGACTAAATATAGGGGTTTTTTTTCTTTTCTTAGGGTTGAAGGGTCCAACCTATAGACCTTTCTCTTCTTCTGACCCGCCTGCTTCTGTCTCTCACTCTTTAATGTATTTGAAGGTACTTCTGATTCATCAGGGTGCCTGAAAACAGGTGTCATGGAGTTCCTTCGGAAAAAGCTAACAACGGCAATCTACTGTCTGGAGAGTTTATGTTCGTGCATTTTCTCTAACATGATGCTCATATCAAATACAAACTTAACAAGGACTGATCTATATTCTGTACTCTTCAGCTGTTGTTACTGAATCTATTTCCAAAAAAATCCAGGGAAGAGTAATTGTGTTGCTCAAAACCAGACACGCGGTTGGTATTGTGTAGAAAAGGGAAACATATTTTTGCCTATACCCAAGCAGCCCATATATATATATATATATATATGAGTACATCTATATATAAAACTCATACTTCTAACTCTTCTGACATAAGCATATAGACATATAAATGCTACCATCTTTCTCTGAGAGATACAAACTGGTTTCTGATATATGTACCCTTTTAAACACCAAGAACATGTTAAGGAAAGAAAGGAACATCCATTTACAAGTAAACAAAAATGGTAAAGCAGAAATAACAATTCCAAATGTTTTGTATTTTTACATTAGATTTGCTTTAGCTTTGATTCCCTTTCTTGTTTGCTGTCTCCAAACCTTCGTATGACTGTGGCTTTTCAACAGGTTCATAGAAAGGGTAATCCAGCTTTCTAAAAATGGCAGGCAACTTTTTGTTCCATAGAAATATGATTAAGAGGAATTTCCATGCAGTTCTATGAGGGCAACAGGACGAAAAGAGAGCAAGCACAACTCTCTATCATCTTCACAACAAAAACAAGAATAAACCACAAGGCTTTGATAACTTGTTATCTGGTAGTGGTGTATAGCATTTTGAAACGCTTTTGTGAGACTTTCCTTACAAAGCTGTTTATATCAGATAAAAATTTCTTTTTAGAACGTGGTCTTGCTTTACCTTTAACATAATGCAGCGCGTATGGAGAAAACATCATCATCGACTTTTAAAGCGAAATAAGTGATTTTGTTTAAGTTGCTGGTTAAAAAAGTAATGTCTGGAAAAGTTTCATTTTGATTCCTAATTTCTGTGCTGTGAAATCTAAGACTTAGCTAGCTAAAATGACCTGGCTATAACCAGCTTTACCAAACCTGTTCTGTTTCTCCATCCGCTATTATTTCTGCCACTGTCATAGAAATGAAAATGGGCTCCACTAAGAAGTTGCCTTAAGATGGAAAACAATAGGAAGAACTTCCAAGTAGTAGAAGATAAAGACGTGATTTCAATTAATTTAGTTTAGAGGGTAAATACAGGTAAAAGCATAGTAAGCAGGAGACTAATACCCTCAGCAGAGGAAGGAGACAGATAATCTGCATGGTCCATTGTCCTAGTAGCTCTTTGTTGCAATAGGTACTTAGATTCAAATACTGTTTTTTAGAATAGTTCTGTTAATGATAGTTTCTGAAAACAGTCTAGGAGTGAGAGCTCAAAGTATCAAGACCTATTCTCACGGATTTCTCGGACTTGGAAATAAATATAGTCCATCTGACATTAGTACTGTTACGCTTAGACTCCTAACTTGGCAAAAGATTTGAGTGTTTTCCTACATCTAACGATGTATTTGAACACTACATTGAGGAATACATATAAGCTTGGGGAATACCTTAGCTGAGAAGAATGATATATCCTAAGAGTTGTGTTATCAAAGGAGCTTAAATTGAAGTCTCTGTTGCCCTCCGCTGTTGTAGATCTTGTTGGCTTTTTATGGAAAGTCAGGGTGTCAGAAAAGCTAGCAGTAATTTCCCTAGCGTTCCTGTAGAGCATGGGGGTACAGCTTCTGAGATTTTTCTGAGAATTTTAACCCAAAGTATCTCTTTTGTGGGAACCTAAGATACCGGGTTCTACTTTGCTCTCTGCCTCTGACATGTTATTTTGGTGCAGCAAGCATTTTGTTTACTTCAATGCTCTAAGTGTTTCATGGCCTGACATGAACTGAACATCTGGTGGGCACTTCTGATCTAGGCTTCCATAATATGGCTGTCTGTGGTTACAGGGCAGTTGAACTGGTGACTAGGATGAAGGCTTGTGTCCATATGTTACGCCTTTATGTTTTTCCTTTCCTTCAAGGTTTCTTCTGGTTTTTTTCTTCAGGAAGCTTTTCTATTCACTGTGGATATTTAAGATTTTCCTTTGTTTCTGAGACTTCTGTTAATCTTAACAGATGCATCAAAGGGAAAGTAAATGTTTTTATTTCTAGTACTTCCTTTTTATTACTGAACTCCTCTCCTCTTTTTCTTGTTTCTAATCCTTTGCCTTTGGTTCCATCATCTTTTCTCTCTGTCCTATATTCTATCATCTAATCTTTATTTTCCTTCTCTACTACTTCTCCTTTTTCTTAATTGACTTTTAATTGTTCTAATAGTATGGTTTGGGTTTTTTTTTCTTCATCCAAAATATGCAATATTTCTATTTCTCTCTTTCTGATTCATTCAAGCCTGAGAAAAAATTGTTTTTATTTTTTATTTTTTAGGCTTGCTAATTCTTCTTCGCTCGCAGGATTATAGAGGTGTGAGGTGGACCCTTCTACTCCTAAGAAAGGATATATAGTTGCTGGCTTTGCCCACTCTGAGGAACAAGGACCTGCGCTAAAAAAAAATAAACAAAATCCGAAAGTGAAAGATCCTAGAGGAGACCCCTTGAGAGCTGAAAATCACCTTTCCCTCATGTGAAAGACACGTCACTTACACTGCTTCTAACAGATCGCAACTGCTGTAAGGTAAGCCTTGCTTATTGAGAACGTAAATGGTTTGATCTGTTTGTAACTATGAATTTCAAAGCTGTGTATTGAAAGGGCAAGTGAAGTTTTAAAAGTTGTGCCTGCTTAGAAAGTGTACTCTGAAATACATGGAGCTTGACTTCAGTCTGCTACGTCTTCCTGCTTTCCCTGCAAATCGAAGTGCTCGGTCATTAACACAGTGAGTCACGGTAATGTGTTATGATCTGATCTGGCATTTATAAGGAAATAGAGTGTCTCGCCTTGGATCCGTCTCCTACAGGTCATTTGTCCTAGTGATAAAGAGAGTGCTTGCTCCCCAGAGAAAGGAAAGCCGCCCATTATGTCAGCTCACACCCTGGAAAAGGCTACTGATTTCAGTGCACCTATTTGTGCTGTGCTCCCTAAACGGGGTCAGTGTTATAGCTGGGAGGAGGGAGCGGTTTCAACCATGAGTGAGTGCTCAGAGAAATGCTGTAACTGACTCTGTCAAAGATGAATATAAAATGTAGACAAGCTGGCTTGTTTTAGATTCACTTTTTTTAAAAAAGTACGTATATAATGATTTGGTTTTTGGATCATTGATTTATACGTCAGACAGATGAAAAGCAAAATTTTTATGATGCCTTTATCATTATTCTGACAGACTGCTTTTAAGTTAAAGACTGATAAAGAATGCCAAGTTTTGACATTACTAGAACAGCCCTATCAGCTTTAATTTTCTTTTCCTGTTGTCAAAGAAAGGCCATTAGAGACAAATTATGATCTCAAACTGGTTAATCTAGTGACGTGCATTTTTTTCCATATATTGCTTTAGCTGGTTTAGAAAGTATTACATAATCTCACTGAGAAGCAAGCTACAGAAAGTAGAAATTGCAAATATCGAACACCATCAGTCTTTAGGCCAGAGGTTCTCAAACCGCTGGAAGGTCATGGGCGAGTTGTCCGCAGCTGAACCGTCGTGTCATGTCACACAGTTAAATGTACAAACCCATTTGTTCTGTTTGACTGTACTTCTGCCTGCGGTTTTCTTAGCGTGCCGGAGACCGCTAGAGTGTGCTCAATTATAAGTCTGACAGAAAGCACACGTGGTGCATAGGAGTGTTCAGGGTTGCTGAAAGTTTATTTTTTCCACTAAATTAGGGAGCTAGTGCTCTTGTCATTATAGATCAGAGTTAATTGACCTCATACCATTAGCATCAGTATAGTTGCAGCACAGAGTTTATACAGAAAGCTGTAGAATTTAAAACTGGAAAGTTTAATTTTGGCCAGGCTGTGTGTGTATGCTGCAGTTTCACACTTTGAGTGGGGAGTAGCTGTGCAGATTATGAAGATCACATGCAAAAGTTTGTTGCCTTGGGTCACACTCGGGCTCCAGTATATTCTGTTTCAAACCAGTCATTATTCTTCTCCCTCTTTCTTATTTTTTCCTCTATCTTTCTTCTTTCTACCAATTTACTAGTTTGACGAATGTTCAGCCGTGGTGTTTTCTATAAAACACAATTGACAGCTAATAATACTTTGCACCACTTTAGCTTATAAAGTCGATGTTTTCAAAGCCTTTGTAAACATTAGCTGAATCGAGCATCATCCAATCAAGTAGGCTAGTATTAGTCATGTATTTTGACAGGTAAACTAAACTAGAAAAAAAAAATCAAATTGTTTCCCTGCGACCACAAGACTGTTTGTGCAAACGCCAAGATGAGAGCTTGGCTCTCATCTAATCCTCGATCTTCTGACATCTATTCCTATGCTCAACCTTACAATGTTTGGCTGTGGTTTTTTCCAAATACGTATATGATGATCATTATGATTAAAGGATTATGATTAGCATTCTTTTGGGAATATATAATATGACTTCTTTATACCAGAAGCTTTCAAGTGTAATATATCAACCTCAGTATGTTATAATAGGACTGACACAAACAGAGTACACTAAAAAAATCCTCCCTGTAGCTCAGCTCAATGTTAGCAGAGATATATAAGGCAATATGTGAAGTGAAAGAGAGCAACAAAGAATTGGAGAGAGAGGTGAGAAGATTCTGATAAAATCAGCAGAAAATATAGAGAATGACAGGAAAAAAAAGAAGGAAGAAAAAAGTGGGAAGAAAGAGGAGTTGGTCTGGATTTATTCATACCCACAACTAAATTGTATATTATAGATACTATGTGCAATATGTAATAATTAGACATTATTTTGTAAAATAAACATATAGAACCTAGAATCACACAAGTTTGCAATAGAAATAAAAATCATGTTTCCTGTCACAGTATGTAAAGACTCTGCTGTCAGTCTGGTCTATTTTCAATGCGTAATGGTAAGGGAATAGAAGTATTCTGTGTGTTTCACTATCGTGATGTGATAATGTCATATATCAGCGTGTATCATACCATATCGTATCATATATCTGTGTGTTATCAGTGAACAGAAATTATTTGGAGATAAATTCTTAATTTACCGGTGAATAGTAGCACCTCTGTAGAAGGACAGAGCCCCAAAATAACAATACCATGCAGAGAGTTATTGTAAATTAAATCACCCTTTTTTTTCTCTTGTAGCATTTGTGTTTGCAGTATCCTCTTTCAAGACTTGGTATCACAGCATCACTGTTAGTGTTTAGTCACTTTCTGCACCACTGATTCCATCTGCTGGGGATTCAATTGATTTTTCACATCTCTGCATAAGGAGGCCCAGACTGTGCCCTATTGCCTGTGAGCGTGTGGTGGCACCAGCAGTAAGGGATGTCAAGGCAAATGCTTTTAGGACAAGCAATGATGGTGGAAATACCACAGAGAGCTTTAAGGTTTCATGGAACTGCAGACATTTTCTTATCTGAGCAGTTCAAAATGTGGATTTCCTACGGCAAGAGGCTTTGTCCTGTAGGATCTTGCCTTCTTATCAATGTTTTTTTAACAAGAGGTGTGTTGCTGTTGCTTAGTTTGAAGCAACATTTATTTCCTTTTGCATTTGGATTTAATCCTCAACTCTTTAAGCACGAGATTAATTCATATTATTTTCCTAATCCTATTAAAAGATAATCTTAGGAAATCTCTCTCTCCTGGGAAGAGCAGAAGGTTGGGATAGATGTGGGAGCAAGGAGATTGATGCTATGTTGGCTGAGATTTTACCTTCGTAATGTATTGTGCCACCAGGCAGTATATTTATATTAACTGCATTTAATTGCTGTCAGGGCACTTATTCTTCTCAGTTTTAATAGATTCTTCCTGGGACCTTGGTGCTCTCTTTTGCACCTCTCTGATCTTAGTTTCCAAACTGGCATGGTAACAGGCAGAGGCCAATGGGACTGTAGGGGCAAAATAGGTACGTAGAGGGGGGTGGATTACCTTTGGGGGTTTCCCTAATGGTAGATGTAATCCCTATGCTGCACATGTGATAAGGTATAATGGTTTTAAACACTGCTTGCTTTTATGTGGGGTTCCTATAAAATCAACCCTCCTTTCTGTTTAGTCCTTTTGAAGCTCACGAGAACCCGATTCGGCCTATAGAGAGGGTAGATTCAGGCATTTTGACCTGAATCCTGACAAATCAGGGTCCGATGCTCTTTTGAAGGTATGACAGTGTTTGGCCTCTGTGACGCATGTAGGAATTATGTTTCTTTCCTCAAAGAAGGGACTCCAGTTCATTTACAGGAGAGAGCTTCGTAGGTTGAGGGCAGACATGACTGGTAAAATAAACTCTAAACTAGGAAGCTGGGGAAGAACAGTAGTAAAATTTAACTGCTTAAGCCTAATACAGACAGTAAAAGGGAAAAAGGCATAGTTGCATGAGGCTGAAATGAGGAAAAAAGTGATGTTTAACCATGGCAAACAAAAGGCTACATCAAGTACACTGGCTGCATCACTGGAACTGGCTGTTCCTACTGCTGGAAGCCTGAACAATACAATGAAGAAATTAAAACCCCTGGTACTGGGTAAAAAAAATCAAATCTTGTAATAGTGATAGAAATATGGTAGCCATGACGTACTCTGGATTAAAGAATTGAAAGGTATAAAGCGATTAGGTAAGTGAGAAATACATACATAGGCAGTGAGATAGCATTTTCTGTTAGCAGAATGAAAAATGAGACCAATGGGAAGAGGGACGTTGAGAAATATCCAAGGTTCAGAACTGGATAAGGATAGCCACTGAAAAACTGGACATTTGAATACTGTAACTTTTTTCCCCAAATTTATTTTCCAATAAAGTCAGGTCTCAGATATTCTTGGAAGTGAATGAAGGTAGTTTGTTTTTTTTTTTTTACCAAACACTTAGTGAATCAGCAGAAAATAATGTGTTATGCTTAGTTTCACTGAACAGCAAGATCTAAAGGGGATGGACATAAAAATAAACTTCGAGCAGATTCAATTTTGTTCAATTCTCTTTCTGAGAAAAGTAAAAGATGAATCTGTACTTCTGGGGCCTTAGGCAAACTGAGAAACTGAGGATATTTAGTGAGTACTGGGAAGCTTACATATTTGAACACGAAGGAGGCATATAGTAACTTTGAATCACAAAAGTTTTAGCAACAAGCAAGATGACAGGAGCAGGAAGGAGTGTAGGTCTGCCTGGAATGGTATCTTAAACTGTGTGTTAAAAGTAAGAAGGGAATCCATAACTAATGCAAAATGGGATTGATTAGGAGGAAGAACTACTCCCTGGAGGTTAAAAAATACAGAACTGAAGCAAGAATGGCCAAAAGCAGTGTTCAACCAGACTTCACTACCCATTTCAGTTCTCTGCAGAGCTTTTCAGCTTTGCAAACAAAAATTGAACGAGGAAAAATTCTCATCCTATGTTTTTTCCAAGGAGCATGCACACACTAAATAGAGAGGAGCATGATGGCTTTAAATAACTGACCAGGAAAACCCACTTCATACACTTGAAAGCACATTCCTTGCCACTGAGAAGTGCTGACAGAAGGACTATAGTCCAACCACTTCCTCATGCTTTCTCCCTCTGGCAACATCGGCACCATAGTACGTTTTGTAAGAACTTCTTCAGGGGGCTTGTTTTATTTGCTAGTGGAGTATCAATAAACAACACTCAACATAAGCCCTCTGGTTTGCCTTTCACAGGTTTCTCTGCACTGTCTCTTTCATTCATTCTTGTCCCTTCTATGCCAGAGAGACATTTCAAGTTCACGCATAACCTGCTTGAAGCTAAGAAGATTTTGTTTCACCAGCACGTTTGTGTTTGCAGCTGGGAGGGGGTTTGGAAGCTGGTAACAGAGCTAGGCTAAATGAGACTTGTATGTGGCATTGCGCTTAGTGCCATGGCAAAGAGGAAAAGGGCAAGACACGAGGAGACTCATGTCTATAGAACTCTTCTTTTACCACCCCATTTAGAAGGTATGTAATAAATCCAGAAGGAAGTTACAGGACAAAAAAAAAAAAAAGGACAGTAAATGGTCTCAGAGTTAATGAAGATCAGTTTACTTATGTAAAATTCATTTCAGTCTCAGTGGTCATGTGACATTTTGACCTTAATCACTCTGGCTTTTAATTCTCCGTCTATAAAATGGGAATAATATTTTTTCTGATGGCGGAGGTTTTGTATGTGAAAATGCATGCATTCTTGCTATAAAGCACCATAAATCTCATGACACAAATCAGTAATTTCATTCTCGGTGCAGAAATGTGTAAGAATAAGGTTTGAAATGATCCATTCACTGAGCAGTATTTAATATGTAAAAGTTTGCTGAATAAGGCAGTGATTTGAGGCGGGGGGAGAGAAGTGGTAATAAGGTTTAAGATTGCACTATACTGGTGTTTCATGGAGAAACTGAAGGTTGTATGAGTAACCTTAAGACCGGTGTTTCCTTTCTTTTTTGAGTATTTTTGTCAGTTCATGAGTCATTGATTTTGCAGTCTTTATATACTTAAGGCTTATTTCAGTGTATCATATATGTATCTACACATATGGAGAGAGATAGAGTTGTATTATATATGTGTATGCCAGAAAAAATTTATTACTGTTAGGACAGGAATAGCCTTGTGTTATAGCCTCTTACCCAAATAGGTATGGCTGAACAAACGAGCGCTCTCAGTGAAATAATCACAGTAAACAAAGAAACCATTCCTAGACTGAGATTAATACTTTGCCAAAAGGAAGAAAATTATGCGTGGAACGACAAAAGTCATGAACGTCCTAGAAATGAACGCTACTGCGATCAGCAGGTTATTGGCAGTTCAGGACTTGGGTTTATCTCCTGCCACGAAATCCTGCAGGAGCACCTGGCAGGAGTTCCACACGGAGACGAGACTGGTGCATGTGGAAACGCGCGCAGAGCCCTACGCTTGCTCGTTCCTACACAAACACGTTTGTGAGGGGGTGCAGGAAAGAGGCTGACGAGTAGGCTTGGTTGTTGACTGTTAATAGCATTGCACTGCTAAACTTCCCAATTGCTGTTTCAAGGAGAGAATTTTAAGACAGAAATACTCTGGGCTACGTGCATGCATGCCACCCAGTGCACTGTGCCAGCCTGCGGCAGCACCATTCCTTCTGCCGAGGACTGGGGAGCAAGAGTCACTCAAACTGAAGTCAGTCTTTATTTAAAATGAGCAAAAATAGAATTTTGCACTATCTATATTACGTGTTATTTCTACATTGCACAACAATACCTTCGTGTTTGCCTTATACGCTCTGCTGGGTGTATACCTCAGGTTTACAGCACTGATTGTAAATTCTTTTAAGGGAGACACTGCACTTTGGCACCTTGCTGGCTTCTGTGATACAAGAGCAGTTTCTTCTGCACTGGTTCTTCTGTCGGTAATGTAGCTTTTGTTGCTCATCTAAAAGGAATAGCAGATTAAAGTGAGCTGAAACTGTAAAATGTGCTTTGTAAACAGTATTATTTCAGCAATACTGCTCATAACGTTAAAGCACAGAGTTAGGGGTTTATTTTTCTTTGTTTCTTTTTTCTTTTTTTTTTTACACAAACGATGAGCTTTTGAAATGATCATGCACATATCATAGCTATTCCAGTACATCTGCGTTCAGCCCTTTCCTTAGCTCCCGTTCCTCTGAGGTTCATGTAAAATTTCACTGATTTTTTTCCCCCCTTTATTTCCCACCTTTAAATATTGTAAATCAAACAGTCAGCACATCCAAAACATATCAGTTCTTTGAATCCTTCTGGAAGACTCCCTGCTGTGCTCTCTGAATTTTTAAGCTTTTCAGCATCTCATATGACAAGTATGTTTTCTTCCAATGGACATGTGCAGTGCAGAGTCTGTCAGCTTTTTCCCAACTCCGTCGCTCTGAAAGAATTTCAGCATTGCTCTATCGACTTACTTTTGATAGCTGGAAGTGTTCAGGTCTTTCTCAATTATTCCTGTAACCATACTTCTTGCATTGAAAGAATAAATACAAATTATGGTAGCCCCTTGGTTAACCTTCCCTCACGTTCAGCTTTGCCTGCAGGCTGAGTCCCCAAGGCAGCAGGTTTTCGTTTCAGCCTTGCTCTGTCTGCTCCCTGTAGTGATCCCACCACGTAGAACGGTTCCTTCGGAGGGGGGAGAGCTGCCATTTCCCAGGTGGCTCACAAAACGTTTAATGAAGTGTGTAGCACAACCATTTCATTACAACATATTGTGTACTTTTGCCTTTAATAACTGCATTCCTCATCCAAGAAGTCTCCATAGCTTTCAAAAATGAATTACACTGGTATTATTTTTCTCAGAATATATTTTTCCATGACAAGAACAGCACTTTCCTAAACTATTGTATTTATTAGCAACCTGTTACCCTCTGACACTACTGTCATTTTCATCAGCCTTGATAAAGTGAGTATCATTTAAAATCTCTTTAAAAATTATTAAAACAGTTTTATTGGTTTCTTTTTTTTTAACTGTGCATGAAGCAAGAAAACAAGAGCCTGTAAAAAACATTGTAATTTTCATTCTGATTTGATGGCAGTCAAAAAATCAGACTAGCCTGAGGGTGAAATTATTTTCCATGGTGGGACAGAAGAACTCTACTGTCCTGATGAAGAACAGGCTGACTTAGAAGGTGTTCTCCATCTCCAAGCCAAACTATGAAGCTCACTGCTATTCCCAGGTGGCTTCAGCTTCAGGAAGAGCTGTTGCTTTTCCTGACAGTTTAGAGGCACTGAATCTGTAGAAAGAGGCACAATTTCTTGCTTCTTTGCTCCTTCTTTACTTTTGCACATGCCTACTGGCTATCATATTTTCTCTGTCCCCTGCAGATGTGAAGATATGTATCAAGATTGTATATAGATAGGGCAGAAGGTCTTGTGCTTTCTACATGACAGGTGAATTTTAACCTGTTAGAGGGATATAATGATAGCATAAGGAAATTTATTTGTTCAAAGTAAAACAAAAAATATAATACATTGATTCCCTGTATCTTATAGTACGTGTGCGTAAATAATAATTCTTAATTTATTAGACAAGTTTTTGACAACAGCATAGTTACTGGTGGACAGAGCTCTGAATTAGTTGCCATTGGCACCTCTTTGGTAAGATGAGGAATTAAGAGGCAAAGACATTGAACTGCCTTGTGATCCAGAAGTCATCCTTCTGAAATGTGCTCTTACATTTTTGGAGAAATCACGTGTGACCTAGTTGCTGTGGGCAGGGGTAGGATGCCTATCTCCCTCCAAAGAGGTCCTTTCAGCATGGATGTTCAATTCCCTGTAATAAGTGTCATTATGAAAATCTTCACCCAGTGTGTAATTCAAAGGAGTTAGAAGAGTTGTGGTTGAAATAATTTCATTTCCCATATATTTGCATAAAATTATTAGAATTTTCTTAAAAAAAAACCCACACAACAAAACAACCTGTGGCTTTATTTCCCGTGTCAGAATGATGTCCTTGGAGCACCACAGAAATGGGTTTCATGTCCAATTCTTGACAGATATTTGAAAGGGGCACTTCTGTTGTAAGCACAGCAGCATCCGCAGCTACAGCTCAGCTCCCCCTTTTTATAGTGTGAATGTCATGCTGTTCATTACAGCCAAATTCTGCCCTTTTTGGACAAACTTGAGCTTCACATGAACCTCAGCAAACGCTGCGACTGTGTACAGCAGCCTGCAGTCATATGCCAGTGTCAACTTTTTAGTAAGTGTTTATTCACAGAGTACAGTGTACAAACAGCATCTGATTCTTCTGGTGCTGGTTGAGTATTTCTCAAATCGATGGGTACAGGACTGGGCCCTTGCTTTGCCAGCAACTGGGGCTTTTAAATGAGCGATGCCTTGGACAGCTGCTCACATGGAGTTTTGCTTGATGTATATGGTATCTCTAATAGATGCAAGAGGTGTTAAATGTAATGTGCATGTGTGATTAATCTGCGCGTGCACAGTGAATCTTTCTGGCCCAGGAAAAAAAAGTGATATGTAATTATTTCATTAGCAACCACCAAATCACCATTGAAACCAATCTATAATAAAAGCAATCAGTAATTAGCCTGACAGCAAATTTTGTCCATTGCTATTGTACATTAATATTTCTATACTTTCTGCTGAAGTCTCTCTCATATAATTCATTCCTGTAGTTGAAAGGAAAAAAACTTAGAAAATTTCCTGTCAATGAAGAATCAAGGAATTATGTCAAGCAAATAGCAAATGAAAGAAGAAAACTGCGTAGACTGGCTTCCTTGTGCAAGCCAGAGACAAAGGGGATATGAAATCACTGAAGCATTCCAGGTCTAGCAAAAATTGTGAAGTTGCAGAGTGGATTGTTCACATCAGCTAGAGATGAGTACCTGTGGAGATGAATAGGCAGAAACTGCAGTGAACAGCGACTTCTGTAAACTATTAATACAGATGACAGTGTAGGTAAGATCTGTACATACGAAGTTTTTCTAACCCTTTGCTTGAGTGCTTCATTAAAAAAAAAAGAAAAAAATCTGTGGTCAGCAAATAGAACTGGCCCAGCAAACAAGAAAACTGCACTGCAGAAACCCATCTGAAGGCCATGAGATTCACCAAGGAGGTGAAGAAGGGGAAACCTGCTCTAGAAGGAAGGCTTACCAGCACAACCAAAACAGAGCCAAGCATATCTTCCCTCTAAGCATGACACAACTATTCAATGATGCCTTTTTCTTTTTTCCTTTTTCTCCAAAAATGGAATTACATCTTTGTTTTCCCTGCCCCTTTATTAAATTGGGCAGTACTACTTTGTCCACGCTGCTGTTTGATTCAGGCAGCAGTTTGATATTTTTTACTCTTTTTAGCATCGTGAATGCTTTGCCGAAATTGGTTGCCACTCCTCTGCACATCATAAGGTAACTAGTGCTGAATCTTCTTTCCCTCATTTGTGAGCTGATTAGTGGAAGCTGAATTTGTTGAGAATGCAAAGCCAATGCTTTCATGTATTTTAAGTGAGATAAAGGCAAATTTCTGTTTTAATGTAAAAGTAACCTTGCCTCCACCCCCCACCCCCCAGACCCCGAAACCAGCAAAGACTAACACAACAGAGGGGTTGATCTTGGGAGTTACATCAGTCAAACGGTGATCCAAAGCAAGGGAGCAGCTCAAATACAATTTTAGCACCTCTGCCTTTCAGAACTCAGTTGGATGTAATGTCTACATCAAGGAACTGACAGAACGAAGCTAACTGGTGTGAAAAAACCCCACTCTTTTTCTGAAGAAGCTTCTAAATACCAGTTGTCTAAATCTATTGATAAGCAGGGATGCATTATTGATGAAGCCTGCAGCCTGCCTAGTGCTGCTCAGATGGTTCAAGCATTTAGTAGGAAATATTTCTGTGAAGTGCTGCACGGAATAATGACAGTGTCTGTCTTAAATCGAACAAATGACTGTAGCAAGCTCTGGGGAGGCTCAGAGCAAGCAGATGCTTTCCAAGTGAAAGGCAGTGGGGTACCACCTGCTGTAGGCAGGCAGGCAGGAACAGTCCACTAAATATTGACTTGTTAATAATTCAAGACAACAGGAACCCCTAGCTCTTCAAGCATGGCACTGCCCCTTCATCATGTGGCTTTTCATCACCCTAATGAGCTACTTGAAGAATCAGACACTGAAATGTCTTGCAGATATTCCCCAAAGGCTAGGACTCAAGCTGCCATAAGTCTGAATAAGAAGTTGTCGGTGGTACACAAAATCAAGAGAATTTTTAAAATGGCAGGATCCATGCCTAGGCTAAATATTACTGTTTACTACACTTTGCTGTGTAGTGACTCAGTCTGCAGTTTGTACAGCTCCTGGGGCAGAAGGCCTGTCTTTTATGACATTTCTCTGGCTGAAAATAATTGACATTCCAGTTTATTACAGGTATATTGACAGTTTTATTTACAACAGGAAAAAGAGCTCTGTGAAAATCTGCAAGAGATTACTTGCAACTGGAATTCTCAATTGATACGTTCTAAAAAAGATCTTGGCTTTGTGATTAGTATGTGTGTGGGACCCTCCACAATTCCCACCTTCATCACGGACATTAAATCAGCATTTGCAAATTAATACTCTTCAATTTAAATAATTGAAATTGAATAACCCATTGGCAATGAATAACCCTTCAAAAGTTAGCAAAGCTTCTATATAGACTTTATTGACTTCTCTGTTTCCTATCAACAACAAAAGTTTGCCCTGCTTGAACGCCGCTTTATGATGAAACATGGGAGCACCTGTATTAGTAGTCGTTAGCAACTGGTGATCGTTGCTGTCGCTTCTCTTTCAAGATGTAACCGTAACAGAACCTTCCCATTCATTTTGATTTAAGATATTTTTCCTCCCCAAATATATATTGTTTTCATTTACATTGGAATTATAAAGTAATATTCTATTATGAGATGTTTCTTGTTTGCATGACTTTCCCAGCTGTCAGTTATCACTCAGCTACCTGACTTCTTTGCAAACCTCACAGGATATTTTGCTGCACTTAATCAAGCTGAGTAGGCTTCACTCCGTTCACAGTGTTAATAATTCCAAATGGAATTATGTAGACTGTTCATAAAGCGAGTGGTTATCTATACTGAGGAACTTAAAATTACAGCAAATTCATCAGTGTTGCTATGAAGAGAGTGCTTCCTCCGTGCCACAATGAGTGAAAGTGTCTTGTGACTTTCCAGCACTGAGTGTAAAACTTTATTTAAAAGAGCCATGAGCGTGTGTGACTTTCTCTGCTGCACTGTTGAGTTTCTGCTTACATCCTTCCAAGTTTTTGGTCATCTGTATGTATTGATAGTGTTTGGATTTGTCAGGACTTGGAGAATTACCTGGGCTCCCTTACTGAGATAATTGAAGTTGCCCCTACACTTCCACAAACGTCATGCTTTTTTGTGTCGTTTGTGGTGGTAGAACATCTTAGCAACCTATACTGTTCATTCAGTGGTGGCTGGTCCTTACTGGACCAGCTGGAAGTGGTGTGCATAAAATCACTCTGTAAAGAAATCCCAGGAATGTAAAACTGCAAACTGTAGTCTTTTCCCAGGTATTGTTTGATTTTCTTGAGAAGGTCAATAGAATAGAAAATATCTTCTCCTTTCTTTGTAGCATGGGAATATGTAGGGTTTATTTCAAGTAAAACTAACAGGAAAGTAGTCTTTAAGGCATTTCTCTTTGCCTAGGACACTATTTTATATTGTGGCTGTAGCAGTTTATTTCTGTTTGCATCATTTGTATCATTCTTTTAGATTCTCTTCTCCACATCTCAGCTGCAGCTATTGCAGAAATGACTCTGATAATGTCTATGCATCATAAATGGTATAGGGAGATGAAAGAAGTCTACTCTGCAAAAGTAAATTTGCTAAAAAAGCTAGAGATTGTGGCAAGGCCCTGTTGTTCTCACTCCTCTTTTGAGATGGTGAGTAGATAGGTGTCTTCAGCATCTGTGATCATCTATATACTCATCAAATACTTATCTCCAGCTCTTTGACAGTCACAGCACTGGTTGACTCGTGTTGTTTCCCTGACTTGCTCACCATCTCTCCCTGAATGAGGACATCAGTGTCAACAGTGCTTCTCTGTTGTCCTTACTGTCATATATGCAGCTGTCATTGCAACACTGAGGCAAATATTAGCCTTCCTACTTTCCTCAAAATACACTTCCTTCTGCTACACAGAATTCCTACTCTTTGTATGCAAGGTAGAAACAATATGTGCTTTTACTGAATTTTTTTTTTTTTTTTTTGCTTAGACAAAACCGTTTTATGATATATCAGTTATCTGGTCAGACATCATTGCTAGAGAGTATAATTTCTTCTGCAGCGTAAAAATATCTTTATCCTGATTGCTAGAAGATAGCCCACTAGCATTTCCTCATAGCTTTTGATTTGTTGGCTACAACAGATTTTGGCCAATGCTTAATGTTGTTAGGTGAGGAAAAGCAAAAGAGGTAGATGATCCCTGATTATGCAGTCTGGTGAGTGGTTTTGCTCTATGCACAAAACCATAGCGAGGAGTTCAAATTATGAACATGATTGTGCTTGTAGTAGTGTAAGAAGCAGCCTGTCCTGGTAAAGGAAGAGTGAGCCTTAGTGGCTGAACTAGGATGCTTATCTCATCTGAAGTTGTCCTCTCATATGCTTTCCAAACTGTTAAAGAACAGACTTACATAGAATCATAGAATCATTAAGGTTGGAAAAGACCTCTAAAATCAAGACCAACCGCTAACCCAACAGCACCACGCACACTTGAAGTGCCACGTCCACATGTTTTTTGAACACCTCCAGTGATGGTGACTCCACCACCTCCCTGGGCAGCCTGTTCCAATGCCTGACCACTCTTTCAGTGAAGAAATTTTTCCTGATATCCAATCTAAACCTTCCCTGGTGCAACTTGAGGCCGTTTCCTGTCACCCTATTGCAACATCTCACATTGCACTTTCATGCAAATTAGTTCTGGGATGAACTTGAAATGCCAAAGCACTGGCCTGACAGAGTGTCCTAGATGATTCCTTCTCCATTTTGCTAGCGGAGATTGTTGGTACTTCCAAAAATCGTGCATGTTCCCCAGTATGACTTCAGATAAGTTAAAGATTAAAAGTGTCAAAACTTCTAATGAACAGGTAGATGATTGTATCTATGTACATGTATCTAATGATACAGGTAGAAACAGAACCAGATGTTTATTTGTATTACATAGCTGTAAAACTTGTCGATACTGGCAGATGATAACGCTTATGTATTTGCTTGCCTGTTCATTTTGCATGCAGAATATGGGCATCTGATTCAAATCTCTTGGAGGCGGTTACAGGTGCTTATAGCTTGCAATTTTAAAATTGTTTCTTTTATATTTGAGGAAATCAAGGAATTAAAAACCAAGATCAGAGCTTAGATGACAACAGAATATAAATACATCAGACCCATGTAAGAAAGTGAGCTGAGTCTAGTTGATAGCCTTCCCAGCAGCTCATTTTTCTTGGTGGGAACAGCTCTTGCCTTCCTCTTCTCGCTGTTCCTCAAACTTGAGCCAAATTATAGCCCAGCAGTAAGCTGCAATATGCCTGTTTTTTGGCCCACCCTCTTCCTCCCCTGCTGGCAAGAAGAGAAGTTGTGTTTGTTGTAATGGCAAGGATGAATAATCATGTAGGTTCTGTGGACAAATTGCACATTTAGTCATATTCAGTCATGTTATGCAAAAAGAGAGATAAAATAGTTTATAACAAATAAAAGTGTGTGAGACTGAGACAAAGATTGCCCGAGATATTCTGATAGTGATAGAGAAGTGCCCCCCAAAGGAGACTCTCTGAGCTAAAAACATCTAATGATTGCAGTCTTGGGCCAGCCTTGCTGAGATGGGAGAACATATGTTGGCATAAGTTGTGCAGTTGAGTTGTCCCACTGAATGTTTTTACTTTACGCTAATAAAGGCGGTATGGATAAAACACAGGTGAGGAGCTGTATGGTCTACCACAAACGCATCATTAACAGCATTCATTATTGGCAAAACTGGGTATGTGAGCAACGTGCATGGACAGCTGGTTTCTATAATGCAAAGCTCGTGTTTGTATACCCTAATGAGAAGATAAGGTGAACCACCTGGCTCCTGCAAACAGCTGTCTGAATACACCCAGCCTTTGCAGACAAGACAGCGAGCAAAACTGGGTAACGAATTTTTAAATCAGACTGAAAATTTGTTCCACAATTTTATTTTCAAACAGATGTTACTTTCAAAGTATATGACTACAAAGTGGCAGCTACATCTTTGTCTTGCCTACAATGGTATTACTAAACCACTGATCACTTTTCTACTTTCTGAATTAAGCTGTGGGATAAACGGCAATCTGGTTTTCTCAAAATATTGCTACGTGTTGTCAGATCCTGAGATGTCAACAGAATGTGACACTGTTGAGGAGTTATATGCATGCAGTTTGCATGTCTCAATACACTTCACTAGTAGAAGCAATAAATCGCTGAATTCCTCACCAATGTTGCCAAGTAGACAGGATTTAAGGAGGAGAAGGTAATAGTGTTATTCAAGAGTGCCTTTGATCATGGGAAGCTTAAGCTTTTGAAATACCTTGCAACTGGCTAGCTCAGAATGAAATTTTTAAACACTGCAAGGATCTTAAAGCCTTCAAAGGTGTGCTTTCTCTCAAAAATCACTGTGATTGCTCTGCTCTAACAGAAGAAATACTTGCCTTATACATCAACATTAGCATCTCTGAATGCCAGAAGTACTGTACTGCCAGGAAATCAGTTTCAAATGCCCATTGAGCTCTGTAGCCATTGGCCTCACAGACCTGCCCGGGCTCCATCAGTGCAGTGGGTTGAGGTAGATGCTCGCAGGGTCTGGGAGTAAGCACAGCTGGCAGAGAGGACTCCCTCCACCACTAGATAGCAGTTTGGAATCAGAAATTGCACAGCCAAGGAGTAGCAGGGACATAACTAAGGCTGAAATAGGCATTTCTTAAAATGTTTCACTGTGGTTTTAATGTGAAGAAAATAAGGCCCCCATTTTCCAGTAACTTTAATATGATCAGAGATAACACTACAAAAATCTCATTTCCATCAAAACATCAGAGGAACCCCAACACGCTCATCGCTGTGCTGAAAGGGGACGGAATAAAGTATGCCTTTTTATTAATTCAGACATTTTCTGTGATTAAAATTGTAACCAGTTTTCCTCCATAAAACCAATTTTGCTTCATCTGCAGTTACTCATGTGAGCGCTTCTTTGACAAAGGAGAAAAAAATTGGGGGAATTCTGCATTGTGGTAGTGGCCCTTCCTCATATCCCAGATGTTTTGGGGTTTTTTTCCCCCTCTGAAGAGAATAGCGGTGTAGAACGCAATAGGTTAGGAATGCACCTCTTCAGTACCACCTCTCAAGCTGATCTCATTTTTCTTTAATTATATATCTAGACCCTCCCACTGCAAAACAAAAATATCCTTAAAACTTAGGTCATTAGACATGCAAATGCTTGTGCTGATTTTGCAAGTAGGTTGACTAATAGGTTTGGGGGTTTTAACTGGAAAAGGAACCAGCTGCAAATACTGAAATTTTGTCCCAATTATTTGGACTAGCCAGGCCTCGTCTGTACAGAGAATAAGAATAAAATCTCAGACCCGATTTTTCTGCCACAAGATACGAGTAACTGGATATGACTTTAATAGACACTACCTATATCATGGGCCAATACAATGACATTCCAAATTCCTGATCAGTGCAGATAAAACCATGTAGATGGACAGATGCGGTCTTAATTAAGTTAGAATTTTTATGTTCAGATTCACTTTTTTTTCATATTTGTTAAACAGTAAGTGCTCCTGGATCTCTCTTTATTCAGATAAGCAAAAGAAAGTAGGGAAA
>NW_010515478.1:107148-108251 GCF_000687285.1 Phaethon lepturus
GGGAAAGTTATGTGGACCAAAATTTTTGGTACCTAGATGTTCTCTGTGAGAACCTTCGCAGGACTGAGGGTCTTGCCTTGGGCGGCTTTGCAAGAGTGTAAAAAGAGGAAAACATGCGGGACGCTACTGAACCCACAGAGAGACAGACCTTCAGAGTCTTTCTGTCTTTATATGCAGGCTGGAAGGCATATCCGGATGTGAACTATAAAGAGAGCAGAAAGCTATTTCCACACAAGTATCTGCCAAGGGAGCAAGAGTGGAGAGCACGATGCAATGTAAGCATCATACAGAATACATTAGTTCTATCCGTAGATAAATAAATTTTGTCATCAGTGGTGTTACAGCTGGGATGGTCTAAAGACAGAAATGAGGCAAGTTTTGTAGGAAAAAGTAGTATCTTCCGTTAGGTCTCTGGTACAGTTTGAAAATACAGAGAAGCTTTCAGGTGCTTTCAGACCTCTTCCTCACACTTTGGTTACTTCTGCAAGGCACTGTAACAGGGCAGATCCACTACCCGCTCTAGCAAGGGCTGGAGCCCTGAGAGCTGCTGGCTAGTGGGGAGGATGCTCTCTCTTTAGTGAGGCCACCTTGAATAAAACAAAGAGGAGGAAAGAGATGATAGGGCAGGGGATTTCCATGTGAAAGGAAACTGAAGCTGTGTGCTTGAAAAGATGATATAAGCTGGGCTGTATGCTTTATTAAAAATCCTTTTTTTCCATTTAAAAAATCTTAGGAGATGTCTCTTTACAGTGACTATGTAGTTTAGTGGAGTTGGTTAGACATTCTACCACCTCATACCCATTCTATGGTTTGGGTTGGGAATTGCTATTTCCTGTTCCTGTTATCTTTTTCAATTACTACAAATCGCTGCCTTCCCACCACCTTCCCTCTCTGGCTTTTAAACAGGGTATTAGTTGCAAGTTATGGTATAATGCAGAGGGAAACTTGTTGGCTCATAAAAACACTTGAAGTACTTTCTTCATGGTACAGGAGGGAAAATATTCTTATCCTGAACTCATACCAGTTTTGTTATATTAGACCTGAGATCACGTTATGTTCATTCTTGCTCGTCTTTTTTTTTTTTTTTTTTTTTTTAGATTTTA
>NW_010515478.1:108282-115627 GCF_000687285.1 Phaethon lepturus
TTTACTCAGGACTGTCACTTTATTGCAACTTTCAGAAATGACTGGATGAAGTTTCATTGAACTGTTCTTTCTAAATGGTCTATCTTTAATGCTTCCCTTCCTTTCATTAGCAATTTTAGGTATTCTGATAGTAACATTCTTTAGTAATACGTTGTTTTAACAGTTTTAAGTTTTAACAGCAAAGGCAATTGGTCAGCAAGAACACAGCCATGGTTTTTAACCTGGTTCCATGTTCCATTAGAAAATATTTTTACCAGAAAAAAAGACTCTTGCTCCTTTTTTTCCCATCTTCCTTTGAGAGAACTAGTGCATTTTTAAGTATATCTTAAACAAGTTTGTAATTTTTGGCATCTTAAGGTGCCAGACCAGAGAAATGAACCATAAATGAGAAACATCAAAAGTAACTTAGAGAGAATTTTTTTTTAATATTAAAGCGATGAATCACAGGCCAAATTAACAAGTAAAGGAATCTGCCTATAATGAAATCTTTTTTTCTAACATAACACTTCATTATAAAGGGAGTTTTTCTATAATAGTAGCAAGTGTAATTACATTTTTATATATAATTAGGACATTATTATCATTTCACCATATCAAAGTTCATTATAAGACATCTGCGATGTATTTTTCATAGAGCAAAAATAAAAAGAGAACAGGGGTCCTTCAATTAGACTAGTATAAGGACATCCACAGAGACTGAGGGAAGCTGATCAAACAGCTTAGCCCAGAAGGGACCAGGTAGAAACTCACTGCTTCTCTGGCACAGGGAAGTTGCGTTTTTACATATCCTACTTGGTATTAATTATACTTTTCACCCTTCTCATATTCTACTACATTGTTTGGGAGACAAAAATGCTTTTAAAGTTGTAATCCACCAGAACTGAATATGGAAGATACAAAATCTCTGTATTCTATGAATCTGAGTCATGAGAGCTCCTCTACCTTCTTGAGCATGTTGCTGTTATGCCCAGGAAGATACACCCGTGTCACCAGAAGGACTTGCAGATGGAATCCATGTAAGGTGATCCATTTTCTAGATTAATTTGAAAGCGTTTGGGTTCTCTTTCTTACTAATTTGAAAAACAATTTGGCCATTTCCTCTTTCAAAAATCCCTTTCTTCCTGAGTAAGATGAGGATTAAGGAACCACTGAGAATCGGTACAAGATCAATCAAATGTCATGTTGATTATTAGCTTGCACATTCCTTGAACATTGCAAAACTATGCATAGTTTGATTATGCCCCACTCCCCACTTACTTTCCTGCTCCTGAAGGGGTTCATTATCTGATGCTGTACATGTACATCTCTGCACACTTTTCTAATTGCCAGACAAGGTATATTCTCTTCCTCTTATACAATGTATGTAAAAGTTCTCTGGTAGAGCCATAGGATGGACAGTGTTTAATTCTGATTAGCATTAGGCTGAGTGTATTACATCCCATTCATCTATTGGTCTAGAAGCAGGAGATAGGTGGGTTAAATCACACACACAGTAGGAAATTGAGCATTTCTAGTGCGATTTAAAAAACTCTTCCAGGCTGCTTCTATGCTAGGAAGAATTCAAGTCTATTTTGAAAGTATTCTAAGGATGCC
This sequence comes from Phaethon lepturus, assembly GCF_000687285.1. Classification (NCBI taxonomy): domain Eukaryota; kingdom Metazoa; phylum Chordata; class Aves; order Phaethontiformes; family Phaethontidae; genus Phaethon; species Phaethon lepturus. Next base: position 109,876 of record NW_010515478.1, read on the forward strand.
ATTTCTAGAAAACAATCAAAAAAAATACCCAACCAAAAATCACCCCTTTGTTTTAACACTGTATTACTGGCTAATAAAAGCAGATTTTTGTTAGAAGAGATTGTGGCTACACAAATGACCTCTTTGGCAGCAGAGGTCAAAGCTTGCACCTTGCCACACTGCTCCCTGACACACCTGTGCTGGCAGAAGGCTGAAATGCAGACCAGCTCAGGGATGAGGTCAAGGGGGAAAAATGTGTGGAAACCCCACCTGCCCAGGAATCCAAAATGTCTTGCTATGACTCTGTTCTAGCGGTGGTCCATATTCAGTATATTTCTAATAACAGCAAGTTGTGTCAGGTTGATTTCTGCATGTGAACTGAAGATAATGCCTGGCTATATAAGAATTGTGGTGACCCTGAGTCTTACTGGACTTACAATATTCGGTGATTGCCAGAAGGTAGCTGATTGATTGCCTACTCAAATGAGAATTTGAAGACAGCTGACTAGTGATTGGCATTTTATTTTGCTCATCTCAAATGATACCTCTGGTTGTGAAGCAATACGTTTCAGTCCTGCATTTTGGAGATTCCTTCCCACTCCTCATCCTGTATTGGGAGCAGTACTCTACTATCTTCATCAATGATATAGACAGTGGGATCAAGGGCACCCTCAGCAAGTTTGCAGATGACACCAAGCTGAGTGGTGCAGTTCACGCGCCTGAGGGACGGGATGCCATCCAGAGGGACCTGGACAAGCTCAAGGAATGGGCCTGTGTGAACACCATGAAGTTCAGCAAGGTCAAGTGCAGGGTCCTGCAGCTGGGTCGGGGCAACCCCCAATATCAATACAGGCTGGGGGATGAAGGGTTCGAGAGCAGCCCTGCCGAGAAGGACTTGGGGGTCCTGGTGGATGAAAAGCTGGACATGAGCCGGCAATGTGCACTTGCAGCCCAGAAGGCCAACCACATCCTGGGCTGCATCCGAAGAAGTGTGGTCAGTAGGTTGAGGGTGGTGATTCTGCCCCTCTGCTCTGCTCTGGTGAGACCCCACCTGGAGTCCTGCATCCAGCTCTGGGTCCCTCAGCACAGGAAAGACATGGACCTGTTGGAGCAGGTCCAGAGGAGGGCCACAAAAATGATCGAAGGGATGGAGCACCTCTCCTATGAAGATGGGCTGTCAGGGTTGTTCAGCCTGGAGAAGAGAAGGCTCCAGGGAGACCTTATTGCAGCCTTCTAGTACCTAAAGGGGACCTATAGGAAAGATGGGGACAGGCTTTTCAGCGGGACCTGTAGTGACAGGACAAGGGGTAATGGTTTTAAACTAAAAGAGAGCAGATTTTGACTATATCTAAGGAAGAAATTTTTCCCAGTGAGGCTGGTGAAACCCTGGCACAGGTTGCCCAGAGGTGGTAGATGCTCCATCCCTGGAAACATTCAAGGTCAGCTTGGATGAGGCTCTGAGCAACTTAATCTAGTTGAAGATGTCCCTGCTCACTGCAGGGGGGTTGGACTCAATGACCTTAAAAGGTCACTTCCAACACAAAGATTCTGTGATTCTGTTCTGATCTGCAGGCTGTTGTAACACCTCATTGCTCTCTGTATTTTGAGGGCTTGCCACGTTTTACCTAGAAATATTAAAAGAACATATTGTTTTCTGCTGTCTACTGCCACGTAGAACACCGCTGACAATGTCTTAGTTTGTTGTTCCTAGAGTAAGAATGACTTTCAGAATGGTGTAAATATTTTTGTGACTGCTTGTGTGTCAGGGTGTAAAACATCACCCAAGTGGTACATGTCAGGCCCAGGGTGTTTCTTCACACTGCATAGGCAGAGGTTGGAGGTGGAACGCCATCACGCACTGCCAACAGCCCTGATCGCCCACAGCCCTTCTGCTCCCCCACAGCAAGCTGACAGGCAAATGCATCAGTCCCCCAGTGCTGAAAACAAGCTCATTCCTTTTTTAGAGCAATAGTGTAACACAGGTATAACATGCGTAAATTAAATCAGACGGATGTTATGTTTCAGTTGTTCACTTCTTCACTTTCTCCTATCTTTTCTCTCTTAGCAACTTCCATTAATCATTTGCATTTAGCTTGGGATTATCTTCTGTTTGCTGGTTTTCCTCTGGAATTCAAACGCTTCTATACAACCATCTGTGTGTGTGTATGTATATATATACGCACACGTATCTTGTATACAACCACTGTATCAGGAATAGTGTGGCCAGCAGGAGTAGGGAAGTGATTGTGCCCCTGTACTCGGCACTGGTGAGGCCGCACCTCGAATCATGTGTTCAGTTTTGGGCCCCTCTCTACAAGGTTGTTGAGGTGCTGGAGCGTGTCCAGAGAAGGGCAACGAAGCTGGTGAGGGGTCTGGAGCACAAGTCTTACGAGGAGTGGCTGAGGGAACTGGGGTTGTTCAGTCTGGAGAAGAGGAGGCTGAGGGGAGACCTTATCGTGCTCTATGACTACCTGAAAGGGGGTTGTGGTGAGGTGGGTGTTGGCCTCTTCTCCCATGTAACTAGTGATAGGATGTGAGGAAATGGCCTCAAGTTGCGCCAGGGGAGGTTTAGATTGGATATTAGGAAAAACATCTTTACTGAGAGAGTGGTCAAACGTTGCAACAGGCTGCCCAGGGACGTGGTAGAGTCACCATCACTGGAGGTGTTCAAAAAACATGTGGATGTGGCACTTAGGGACATGGTTTAGTGGGCATGGTGGTGTTGGGTTGATGGTTGGACTTCATGATCTTGAAGGTCTTTTCCAACCTTAATGATTCTGTCATCTACAGCCATCTGTACTATCCTCACTGACTTTGCCAGAGATCACCAGGATTTTTGTCTTGTCAGGACAAAAGTTAAACTACAGCTCAGTTGTTATAAAATGGGGTAGTATTTGTTAGGGATCTGTCAGATCTTCTATAGGACACAAGCACTGCTAGAAGATTTAAAACAGAAAACCACACCTGGAGCTAAAAGTTTTCATCTCAGTTCTATTACAAATACCACAGGCACAGGAGTTTCATTACAAATAATTGCAAACAAATGTGGGGACATTGGCTTAAAGTTATGTTGCATCATTTAGTCTGACACAGGGGCTGCTCAAAGCCACAGTTAAGCTCTTAAATTCTTGCTGCTATTTCAAAAACACAAACTCCCTTCCATATTTACCAAATCAGCAAAGATAAAATCATGATAATATTACCTGCTATGTAGTGCTATGTGAGTGAGGTTTGAATGACTTAGGAAATAAAAAAACAGTCAAGTATATATACTGTATTTACTGAGGGACTTCTAACTGAAAAAAAAAAAAAGTAAAGCATGTCATTTCGTCTTTGCAGTACAAACCAGGTGAATCACCATTTTTAACGTATCCTTGCATATACAGACTCATAAGTTACACAGATTTCATATTTTATTAATTACAAGGATCTTAATTATTTTGCTGCACTCACAGCCAGGAAAAAAATGGTGACGTGAAAAACTTCCAAGGTTCCTAAACTCCTGCTGTGCCTTCTCTCCACAGCAATCTTCACCTTGCAGAGCAGCTTCACTCTTTAAAAAATAAAATATTAATTTTTAGAGAGAAAAAAATTACATAAAAATGATTTGGTATAGAGCAAAAATGTGGAGTCTTTGCAACAGGATGAGAAGAGGCTCTGCCTGTAGTCTGGGCAGCTGAAGCCAAATAATAATGTTACTGTCATGCGGATCGCGACCACGGGGCCCATTGCTCCTGGGTTCATCAAAGCACTAGCCATGGCTGCAGGATCTCAGTTTGGAGCGATCCGTGCCTGATAAGCTCAGAAAATGAGTGAAGTAGGTTCTTGTCTGTTTGAGAGACTGTAGATGTTCCCATAACCATTCATCGGTTCAGAGACCGACTTTCAAAGTATTTATGCTGCGGCTGTTTGCCCTTTGGCCTTTTCTAGAAAAGATTTTTTGCACTCGCATAGATACGTGGTGGCAGCACCGTGAATTTCTGATGCAGGAGTGCTGAGCTAGGGAAAATCAAAACTCAAAGACCTGGGTAAGATGCTGAGAGTCCACTTTCTTGCACTGAAACTTTTTACATTTGTGCCCCTACCTAAAATCATTTGAGTTTAATTTTCTGTGACACTGAGCATTGACACAACTCTTCTTAGCTGTAGCTGTGGAGAGCACACGTCTTTTAGATGAAGGAGGACGAGCAGGAGGAAGTATAGACCTGGATATCCAAATGCAAGGGACCTAAAATGAAGACCACTAACAAACGTTTAGTCAAAATTTCTGTCTTGGTTTTTCCTCTCTGTAAAGCAAGGATGTTAATAGTGATTCAAAGAAAACCAAACTTCAGAAATTTAAACTTTAAGAAATTTTAAAAATTAGTGACACATGCTAAAACCTTATAATTGTTTTAGATCCTTGTTTCAATAGTTACATCCCTCAAAAATGGATTTTAGGGATTTCAGAACTTGGTAAAGCCCTGAAGAAATACTGTCTGTTCTCTTTAATGAAGTTCTTGGGAAGAAAGCAAGTTTAGTGTTAAGATGATCCTGTCTGCCTGTCATTCCACTGGAGATTCATTCCCGTCCCCAGTAAATGGCCCATATTGCACCTCAAATACAGCAGGTAGGACAACAACACGAAATTTTGCCCATGGGAGCTTTGCTGTTTCTCTTACTGTCTTCTCGCAGCAAAATAGATGTTTGCCTGCAGAGGAAAAGAAACACATTAATAGGGATGTGTTTTGTTTAATATTTTAAAGTAACCTTTGTTTTCAAATGTGGGCTTCATGCCCATAAAAAAAGTTGCCATTTCACTCAAGTGACTGCAACAGAAAGCATCGTCTCCTTGGCACGGCTTCCGCCTGCCCTTCTGCTAGGTAACCCCATCGGGTTGGTAACTGGGCTCTGGCACCATTGCCTTCGCAGTAACAAGGACGGCGTAAGGCAAGACGGAGCCGTGCCTGCCTTGTGACATGGGAAGGGCCCCAGTTCCAGCTCTGTGTCGTGGCTCTTCCCTGCCCTGACCCTGTGTGTGTGGCCCTCTGTACGCACACACTCGGGGGGAAGCTGAGCATTTGTAGGAATAACCAGAGACCTCCGCTCCCCCCCAAGAGTGGCCTTGCTCTTTAGGAGTAGTAGTTTGGATCTCCTTTCCTCTTGAGGGCTACTTCTGTTCTCCTCCTGCTCGGATGGGGTTTGCTTGCTATTTAAAACAGTAACGAGATTAATAAATCAGTGTTTCTCACACACGAATATTAACACAGTTCTCTGCAAACTTAGGCATCAGTGATTTTTACTTAACTTAGACCATATTCTGGAATTTTTCTTTATGCCCAAGAGCGTTAGAAGCATTTTATTTCAACAAAAGGTGTGATTCTGCTGAACTCTCAGAATTCATGAACCTTGACTGGGAGGTACAGGCCTGTGGTTGTTCCTATAGCCACAATGCACGGTGTATCCGCAGGGGCTGCTGTTCTCTGTGCAGAAATACACTCCTGCTCAGGAAGGGTGGGATGGATATGGGAAAGGAGCAGCATAGTGCACCCATCATTGTTTTGTCCACTACTTAAACCTAATTTCGGACACCAGTTTCAGTCAATTGAATTTCCATTTTATTCTTTCTTTTACTAGTCTTGATGTTTAGACAGTCTCATGATAGTGGTAAGAGACTTAATTTTTGGAGCAGAGGGGGTACTTGTTAAAATCATTAAGGCCAGAGATCTAAGGTTCTGCCTAGAACTTCCCCCGCTGCTGGCATTCTCCTTTCCTAGGAGCAGGTTTCAGCAGG
>NW_010515478.1:115658-122242 GCF_000687285.1 Phaethon lepturus
ACTGATTGTTTTGATGGTGCCAGTACTGCGCTTCTAGTGACTATTTCTCTTGGGGCCCCCCTCTTCTTGCTGTTACTGCCCAGTGCAGCCAACCCGCCGGTGCCCCGCCAATGAGGCATTTCTCAGAAAATTCCCACGCATGCTGCAAATGCACTGGTAATGGTAATAGTGTACGAATCCTCACCCTGGTTTTGACCAGCTGAATCACTGCTCAACTGCAGCGTACGCGTTGCCTCAGTTATTATAGTAGCACAAACAATCCATAACGTAAACACAGAAGAAGAAATAGAATCAGTCAAAGCAAAATATGCACCTTGGAACAAAGCTATTAGAAGATTACTGAGGAAACTCCAAGGACTGCAATGTCTGTCAGACAGGTAGTACTAGAACTAGATGAAATGATTCAACTGATACATTAAATGCTTTCACTATAAGCAAGTGGAAAAACTCAGTGAAGAGACACAGCCCTTGAGTTGGGTAAGCAGCATGACAGCTGGTGAAAAAACTGACAAAATACATTTGCATAGAGCAATTCATTTACCCAGGATGGTGCGGAGATGAGCTCAATAACAGATGCCTTCAACTGAGGAAATGATATCTGAGTTGGCTGGCACAAACACAGACTGTCTCGCAACCAGGCAATTCTGTGTTAAGCAAGCTTACCCTAATCTCCACATTACGGAGTAGAAACGGACGGCTGAAAGAGACAATGTGGATTAAATTTTCTGTAAAAGAATATTAGTGCTGCCAGACAAATATGCTAAGAGGACTCCTTGAGATGAATATCCAGGTGATCAGCATGCTCAGGTATAGTAACTTGAAGTTAGCAGAAACTCAAGGTAGCTCACGTCTGCAACACCCTTTTGCTTCGAAGAGCAAGCTAGGGAAGCATAACTAAAGTAAGGGAAAACAAGAGAAGCGGTGACTGCCAACAGTGTTACGCAGGGGTCACTTGCTGTCTGTTACGAGTTTACCTTGAACCTGGGAAGGCTAAAGCAATGCGACAGCTGCCCGTACCTGAACTATGTCATCGTCCTAGTGAGGAAGCAGAGACTAAGAGACTATTAATAGCTGTAAGTTTTCTGAACTAAATCGTTTCCAAGCATTTAAAGTGTCAGTTCAACAAAGGTGCAGCGCAGACACAACTGCTTCAGCTTGGTGTATCCAGTATGTAACTCTAGGAGCAAGTGACCAGCTGTTCAATGTACAAATGCTAGATTCAGAAAGTAAGGACAAACGAATAATGTGATGCCAATGAGAAAGTGTCCGGGCTGTTGCTTCTCCAAAAAGGAGACCAGGCAGCTTTCATATCAAACCTGCTGTTAGCAATGGAATGCAAATTAGGAAAGTCATGAACTGGTTTTTCAAAATGCAAAATTTGGCCAGTTCAATTTTGCAGTTTGAAGACTGCAAATCAATTTGTAAATGAGCATGACTAGCCAGAACTTTTCTTAAAACCAGTAGGAGTGGCTTCAAAATGCTTTCAGTGCATGCAGCTAAAATATCTATGTTATTTTTATGCCACTAATATACCCTAATTTAGATTAATCCAACAAGGAAAAGATTATGGTATATATCCAACGTTGAGAACAGCAGAATCATAATATTGTAATAGACTACGTCTGAAATTTTCAACCTGCAAGAAACAGAAAACATGTGTAAAGCCTCCAAATCTATGAACCAGACTAGTTATGAGGCAGTTTTAAGAGAGGCTGAAAATGTCCAAAGACATAAACAAGAAACAACTAAATGTTTGTCGTTCTGTCAGTCTGGCCAGACATCAGGAGCGAAGGACCTGGCGAGTTTGAAGAGTAAGAGCCTCTACACCAGTAACTCCAGTAATACCTGGGTCATTGAAAAACCTGAGCTCTGAAGAGCGAGAACAGCTCTCGGATAGAAGTGCGAGTGCTCTGAGGAGGCAGAGTTACCACATGCTGGCCAACGTCACCCAGCTTAGCAGCAACCTGGGGAGGGAGCTTTCCCATTCGCAAAGCAAAAGCTGCCAAATCTGTATTTCTTTCTGGTGCCCAATGCATAAGACAAACATGAGAGCTGATAAATAAGAAACCAAGCACAAACTGCATGAGATGTTACGTCAAAAATGGAGGTCTGGACAGATTAATCCTGTCTCCTTGCCTCCAGTAAGAAATGTTTGGTTCTCAACTGTAAAACTGTTTGTGTAGTTTTTATTGTAACTATAGATTTCTGCTTATCACCAGCCATGGAGCCGAGCTGGTATTTCCTAATTACTTTTTTTTCCCAGTTATCTGAACAAGTGTGGCAGTGCTGTTTATATTAGGTTTGTTCTGTTTCACCAGGATATTTTAGAACAATGTGATTAGGCATGGTTGCACCTAGCTACTACTATCACGACAAGTACAGAAGTTAAATTATGAAGCAAACGTAAGCTTTGAAGAAATTTTTATTTAATCTGTATTCCCCTGTTTCATCTGCTCATCCATCCAGCACAATCTGCATCATTATTAACCACACCGTATTTCTAAAAAAAGAGTCTAAAAAGTAAGACATCTGTGTTATAGCATTAATATATTCAAAGGTTTTTACTTTCATCTTCCAGGCATTAACACTATGTAAGTGCGATGTAGGCGCAACTTACAGCATCGATGAGATACCACAAGAAAAACGTACTAAGAGGCAAAAAAGAAGGAAAAAAAGATATAAGTAGGCTGAGTATTACGTAAAAAGAGGACTTTTATTCATAAATAGAGAACTTTCGCCTATTGCTCCTATATACCTTTATTTCTAATTGCTACCACAATTTTTAAGGCACTGAGGCAAGCCTCCAGCAGTGTGCTGAAGGTGTGTTTGTGCTGTTATGCCCTCTGGCTTTGCTGCCAGCCTATTCCCTTAGATCAGAGCCAGAAGGCAGACTGTTTTCGAATACCGATCACCTCACCCGGACCTAATCCTTTGAGTTCTCTTTGGCATCTATTCCTTCTGCCAGTTTCCTCTTCTGTTCCTCTCTTTTCTTCTGAAGTTGACAACAAAGACATCCTCAGGGCCCTCCTTGATGTAAGACCACTCTTGATGTTGTTACAGTGTGGTTTTTTTTTTTTGTACCCTAAAGTTGTGCTACTTTTATATTCAGCTAGCACAATATTTGCACACCAGAAGATAAAGAAAATGAGAATATGTTACACAGAATGATAGTTTCTTTTTTATTTGTACACCTTGGTCCTTTCAGTAGCAACCTTTTTTCTCTTTCTGTCATTCATCTACATACCTGATCAAGAACCTAAAGGTATCTTTTTACAGGCTGTGCTGCTTATATACCTTAAATTGGCCTGACCTGCCACTTTTAATTTTAAAAAGATGGCTGTATGGGATGTGGATGAATATGGAATTTCTATGAAGCACAAAACTTTTGAACGGTTCCTGTCCTCTGTGATAGTGAGTTTTAAAAGGGAAATCTCCAAAGAGCTAATTAGTAGACAAGTAGAGCTCAGGCTGAACAAAGCTGAAAAGATAGCAGATAACTAAAAGGACCTGGCCATAGCTGACAAAAATCAAAGCACTGACAGAGAGCTGGCAGTAACCTTGGGCTGCTAACTGACAGGGACAATAAAAAAAGCCTCTGAGTGTGGCAGAGAGTGACAGCCACAACCACAGGCTCTCTAAAGAGCCTGAAACCTCCACCAAAACAAAGATATAATTTTCTGCCTGGCAGCACCATACACTTCTCCCTCCCATTCCAAATTGGGGAAATTGGAGTTTGTCTAAATAATTCTGCTGCATGAATGTGAACTGAGAATGGAAAAGTCCAAGACTGGCGTGCAAAGCTTAGTGGCAAACTTATGGTCTGAGGGGACACGTCTGCAAAAATCTAAGTTGGACTGGGGGACGGTGAAGGTTTCCTTTGCTTACACTCACACTTTTGCTGGAGCAGCCGCGTAACTGCTTGACTCCTACTCTCTGTAAACCTTCATGAGATGAACAAACTATAAAAGACATTTAGTCACTGTGTCCTGCCTGAAATGTGTTATAAAATGAAAAGCAAAATTAGCTTCTCTGCCATTGGCAGGGCAGGGGAGATGCTTATTGCTGCATCATGTTCATAGAGGAAAATGTACTTGATCTGATTCTAGAAGTCACTTAAGTTTCACTTAATAAATTGTGGCAATTCTTTCTATTTGTATGCCCTCACTGATTGTAAACACCTGCACCCTGTGATCAACAACCCGTGAAGCCCTGTTCGGCAAGTAACCATCCACAAACTAAGGTATTGAGTTTCTTTTATTCTACAAGCTATAGTAAGCTTATCAGCAATCCCCATGAGCCCTAGAAAACTGTAACACAATTACTTAGGAAATCTCTCTTGTTTTTGTGGAAGGGATGGAGATGATATTAAGGTTAAAGAAGAGCTGAAATTTTCTTTATATTGTCCAGAAAATCTTGACAGCACTTAATAATCCTTGGTTTACCCCATCCTAAACCAGTCACTACGCCGCACTGTCTTGAATTTCAGCTAAATGGTCAGTTCTGAAATGTCATGCGTGTACTTGAAGCATTACGTAAGGCTCAGAAGTAATATCTGGCCAAGACATGCAAGAAAAAAATACCTCAGTATTATTATTTCAATTTCCTTAAAAGCTTAAAAACATCTAAGTCCTGTTTTCAAAATTAGCGCTGCTGTTTAATAGTTTCCATCTATCTGCAAGCCAGAGCAAATCCAAAATCTTCTAGAAGTTGGCCTGCAGCTTCTAAATCTCATAAAAGAGAGAACCTTTTGCTTCATTTACACCTTTAATTTCGCAACCTCAAGACTGGGAAGTTCTTTTATTTAGAAACTGTAATTTTGAACCAGAAGACACAAAGGCTGCTTAAGAGAGGCTCTGTGTGGTGGGACAATTACACGCAACAGGGCATCCTGCAGACAGCCTGTAGTTCACACTTGCAGTCACAGCCATGCTCTATATGAGAATCTTGATTAAAAAAACTATCATGAGATCCTTTGAATGTTAATCCTCTTAAAAATTTCATTCATCTTATTTGCCACCTATTTTCATTACCATTTTCATACGACCAAAACAGCCTTTGGCTACGCTTCATTTCTCCTTCTTCTAAAACGTCCTTCATTCTCAGTCTTTGGCCTGGCCTGTCCCCCTAAGATTTCTTTTCCCCTCTTTCATGCTACATGTCTTACAGTCTCTTTTTAAGCCTCTGAGTTCTTCATGGCTCCCACTTTCTTCTCCGCAGGTGCTCCTCATTCCTTGCCTACATACATTTCCCCGGCGCTCCCTGCACAGGATACATTTCCCTCTCCCTTTCCTCGGAAAGTAACTTTACTCTTCTGTGTTCTTTGTTCATTTTATGACACAACTCCGTAAACAACATATATGAACCAGAATGACATAAAAGGGCCAACAAGAATATGGCCGTTTCAGGCCTTTTCTTGCTTGTTCTTCTGCAATGAAATTTGCTTTGACCATTTTCCCTCTCCTTTCTTTCTCAAACGGCAGTGTTCTCTATTTTACTGCGTTGCATTAGCAACTGCCTCCACTTAAAAAAGGGTTCACAGCTTTATCCTGTGTTCTTACAACTCATACAGCTGAAGAGAAGAGCTTTCAAAATCTGCTTTTGTTAATCTTGGTGGTTTAGTTCCTCACTGCCTAAACAGCTGGTACAGGTTACCATACTAACACATATGTATAATAAAACCATCGTAAATTGGTTTTGGAAGGTAGCACTGTACTGCATCGTACTCGATGCATTCAAAATGACAACGGTTTATAAGGGTGACATTCATTTCTGGTAGCAACTGAAACAAAATTGGACCAGTTTAACTGAGATTGACATTAATATATCACTGAGCAGTTAGTTATATCACATGAATTAGATATTACAAATTCAAGAATCATTTGTTATGCTTTTAGTACAAATTTTCCTGACGTAAGTGAGAGAGAGACAAATAGCCAGTCAGAAAGATGTCATTTGGTCTCTTGGGGCTATATTGATGGCTCCTGCTGAGAAACTCTAGCAGCAATTTACCACGCCATAAAATGTGGAACTGGGCACCCATGTTTTTAGTAGGGGTCTTTTATGATTGGTTCCTTACTTTTTAATATTGATTTTTATGAGGATTGTGTGTGTGTTTTGGCCAAAGAAACTCCACTGAGAAATTCTGGAGTCTCCTCCATTTAACTGACATTAAAAGAAATGTCATAAGGAAAAGACGAGTTCTACTTTGTTACTACTCCCAGTGGAAGGAGAACAGCTGTAGGTAATGAGGCTTTATTTTGAGTGTTACTCAGATATATCTCTGCTTTCCTTTTCACAGAACTATCTTGCACAGCCCTTCTGGATGTCAATATACTCACAGTTCCACTAATTACCTTCAAATTGTTGATACTTTAAAAAAAAGTTAAAGTTCATTATTTACATTATCACATTTTATTTTAAATAATCTATAGATTGTTTCTATAGAAGCTGCTATTGCTTCTAGATTGCTTCAACAATTACGTTGATTGTTCAAAATCTTTTCTTCCCGAAGTTTGGGGGAATTTAGTAACAAATTTAGAAATGCTGCTGTCTTGTTCTGGTTCAAGACAAAAATTCAGGAATTC
>NW_010515478.1:122273-132217 GCF_000687285.1 Phaethon lepturus
TGGGCCAATACCCTATCTTCTAATCCACCCGAACATTGACATTAACCTGTGCTCAGGCTGTGTATTCTTTCTCAAGCACAGTTTTGTGACTCTGGGTCTTGCGGAGAGCACTTGTGTTCAGCAAGCATTCCCCATGCTGAGAGCCAGGAGCCAGGATTTGTTTATCTACAGCAGTAAGGCAACCAGCAGTTGCTCTGACAGCATACAGGCTTCCATTCTTTAAACAAACGTATCCGCTACTCGAAAGATGCTTGATGAACATAAGTACCCATTTAGAAATGTCCAAATGGAGATGTGTATTTGATGTGTATGTAGATCTTTCTATTTATTGTGCCCTTACTGGCGCAGAAGATAACAGATCAGCTCTTTTTATTTATTGTGCCCTTACTGGCGCAGAAGATACGAGTCTTCCCGTGTACGGGAAGAAGATACGAGTCTTTTACCCGGGCCTACAGAGTGGAGGTGTGTCCTCTCCGAGCCTCTCTGTGCACACAGAACCCGTTGGCATTGATGAGTAACTAGACGTGGCTGTGAGCTTGCGAGGACTCGGGCCTCAGGGGCCTCATCTTGCTCTTCCGAAACTAGTTCCATGCTCCAGTGATGTAAATGCAGGCGGCCCTCATACAGCAGCGAGAAGCAAGAGCAGCTCTGTGCTTGAAATGCCTTCTCTTTTAATCTGCACACTCCTTGAATGCTGCCTGAAATGACCAACAGCAGAATGTAAAAATGAAAGCTGAAGCTTCTTCTGCCGATGCAATCCCAAATCATCCGTTACAGCAGGACTGAATATTTACTGAAGAAACATAGTCACAAAATTCAATTAATGTGAACACCACCAACACAGCCTCACAGAGAAAATGTGGGAAAAAAAAATCTAAAAATCTCTTTTCTCGTAGTCATACTACACTGCACATCCTTCTGTAGTTTTCTTTAAGTATAATAAAGCTGCCAGACATTGCATGCATACTTTGGTCCAGTATACAGAAATGTTTTGGAGCCAGGGGTAGCTTTAAGCAACAGCTACAAAGCATTATTTTGTGTATATCCGGTTTGTGAGAACTGTGTCTGAAAAATTAACAGAAAATTTTCTCTTCTCTTATTATAATTCTGAAGTAGTTTGTGTTGCATTAGTTGAATGGGATCTTTTTCAATAAAAGTATTTGCTTTCTTCTTCATCAAAAAATGTATTTTAAAAAGTAAACATTTAAATTAAAATCAATAAAACCCATGTCGAAGCTATTGCTGCTACATGCATTTTAAAGACACGACAAACACTAATGGTTGCTAGAGTTTTTGCTTTTTATTATGAGGAAATGGCTTCTGGTAAAATATATCTGATGGAAAAGACATATTTTTGCTGGTAATGTGTGCGAACTATGATTTTGGCTGTTTTTGATGGGCAAATAACAACATCAAAAGCCAAGAGTGTTTTCTTCATACAATTATTTGGCAACAAAACCCACAGATTCTTCCTTTCAGAGATTCCCCTCCACCCTGTAACGCATTCAATCCGAGCTAAATCTGATGTCTCTTCATATAGTACAGGATGTGCTTGCTTGCTTGCTGTGGTGGGATTGCTCGCAGGGAAGCTTGCAGTTGCTTCCAGATTGTTTCCAAATACATGAGTTTTATGGTTTGAGTTACTGATTAAAAGACACTTCTCTATTTGTATTCTGCTTTGACGCTTCAGATGAGATGAAATTCTTGAATTATAAAGCTATTTAGGCAGCTACGAATTGTGCTGTGCAGTGAGAGCTCAGAGTTCAGCTCCCTGATGACTAAAAAAGCCCCAGATTGCTCCCCCAGAAGCTTCAAGGGCTGATCTTTTTGAAGAGACTTTGTTGAGCCCATAAACTGCATTTTTGGAGGAGTCTTTTAATTGACAGTGGCTCTATTAGTCTAACATATTTAAATACTGTACATGTTTTTATTTTCATAAGCATATTTTATAAATCAAAAGGGAGATGCGCTATTGTATATAATGCAGTCAAAGAGAATATTAACACTATTGAAAAGAACAAAATCTACGGCGTAAGGCAATAAGTATGAAATAGAAATGGGATTACACAGTAACCTCTTTGCACTAAAAATGTTATTAATTCACATGAAAACGTGTTAATTGCTTTGAAGTGTAAACTACAATTAATTATCAACATTCTTGTCTGTTCACTGACTGCAGGAAAATGATTCCTGAGATAAATTCGGCCAAGTGACACTCACATACCTGTGCCTGATGATTTTAAATGACACTTCTGATCTCAGGTCACAACAGCCTCATGGGGCAGTGAGCTGAATGACTACAGGCCTGTCAGAGCTCTCACTGTGCTGGGCTTCTAATCTCTTTGCCTTCCCCAAGGATTCATCAGATGAAAATTGATGTGAGGGTGATAAATAGTCTTGGCAAAATGGTCTTCAAATCATACAATTTAAGTCCATTTTGTGCATTTTCATTAAAAAGTTTCACTCAGTTTCTTAAATATTGTCCCAACACAAGTTCCTAGGATACATTTCACTGGGGGATGGAGGCAGAGACCCTTCTCGCTCCAAAGAGCTGTCAGAAAGATGTTTGCCGGAATTTCAGTGAACACATCGGTTGTTAATGTAGAAGTTCAATAGCATGGCTGCAAGTTAGCTCAACTGAAGTTCCAGCTGCCTTCCTGTGCTTTCCCCAAATTACCCCGTGTGTACGCAGAAAACACAGAAGAATTCTGACACAGTAATTCACAGAAGTGCTTGCTTTGCTTTGGTGCAAGGGAGAAAAAAACATGCTCTGAATAGGCTAATTCTACACTTGCTTGGTATTACGGTTTTTGGATGCAGAAGCCAGAAGTGTTAACTTGACTCTGTTGCTGTGTAACACTAAAACATTTAAGTGATGATTCTGCATAGAAATTTTCAGTGTGCTTAGTCTTGTGGCAATGAACACCAGTAAAATCTTTTAAATACTTGGTAAGTCAGATAGAAAAAGCAAACAGAGTACCAAAGCTGTACAGTATTACATGTGGCTTTTAAAAGTTACTTATTGCTTTTCTTTCCAACTGTAAAGTAAGTGCATGCTAAGGAAAACTACAGTCATTTGACTCAGTCATAGGACTAACTAACTGCTCCATTTTAGTGGAAAAGAAACTTGCTGCAGCTTTTTAATCATCTCCTGGCTCTACAAAGACAAGAAAAAAAAGTATTTAGATTGAGCAGAAAGCAACAGGGAATACAGGAGCTGCAGATTTCTTCTTTCTACGTTTTTATTAAAATTTATTTTAAAGGTGATGTTTATATATTCTGATCCTTCATGATCTTCAAGATTAAGCTTTCAGTAGGTATAGGCCTACAAACATAAAAAAATGGCACACATATTAGGGTTTTGGGGTTTTTTTTCATTTGCAAAGTGGCCGTTCTATTTCAGTTAGAGCTAACCTAAAGAGTAACTTGAATTAAATCTGGAAAGGCACCCCTGCTAGGTAGGAACACTTCTTAATCTTTAGGAGTGTATGAATTAGCCTTTGGCTAATCATTTCACAAGATTTAGAGCCACTGCATATTCAGTTGCTGACTGTCAACCTTGTCAGAGGACAGAAAGACCAACATGATGAAAGAATCTGCTGTTGTCAGTGGCTTTTCTCAACTATCCTCAAAAACAGGCCTCACAATAAGAACAGTCAGGAAAACACAGAAGAGCTAAGCCCAGATACCAAAAATGCTTTCAGTGAGAGCTGTTTGCATCTTTCTAAGAACCAGACAAAAGACCTACTCCAAGCGACCCTGTCTAACAATCAGAACATCTCATATGATATAAAAATTACACGGCATAAAATCTAGACCACCAAAAAGATGATAGGTTGGTTCTCATCACGTGTTTTACAGTGCTCATCTTCCTGTCAATAGTGACACAAGAGAATTAATCCCAAAAGTCTTGACAAAATATTGACTTAAATGTTCTGCCCTCCACTAAGATAATAAGTGATATCCTATTAATCTGCCAGATAACTTTAATAAATAAACTGGTGTTCATTTTCCAGTAAGTTTGTTTATATTTACCACAGGCAATGCATCAGCAGTCAATATTAAAGCCTGAATTATAATTTGAAGACTTAGGACAAAAAAACAGTACTTATAAAGTCTTAAAATTTGCCTGGGCGGACAACCATACCAATGAACTACTAAGATAAATTTACAAATATGTACACATTATCATATGCTGTACAACACAGTAATTCCCTAAAATAATGACTCTGCAGTCAGGTTATGTTTTATTTATAGACTTACCATTTGTTTTGAAAAAAATTACTACCTGTTTCTTATTTTAATTAGTCACAACCTCCAGAATCCAATGAAGGGTACTAGCAGCACTAGAAAAGAGAAGCCTCTTTTTACCCACCAATAATCCAACACAAATTGCTTCGCGGCCATCAAACACTACTTCTCCAGCTCCATCCTTCCAGTAGATCTACAAACCCTTAGTGATAGTTACAAACAGGCTACATAAAGCAGAGGCACACTGGCACCTGCCACCCTTAAAGCTGTTGAGTTGAATATCACTCTTCCATCAGTCCCTAAGTATTCCAGAAATTGCTTGTTCCCCAAAAAATCAAACCCAATACAATCAGGCACCCCAAAACATATGCCATTTAAGGGAGACTTTTAAAAATGTGTAAAACAAGAAGCATAATACAAAAGTAAGACAAATTGTTCTTTTCCTCCTCATATAATGATGGAGGTGTTATTAATTCAATTGCCAAATTTATATCTTTTCAGTTAGCAATTTCATGTGATGTGTTCTTAAGGCCTTCTGCCAAGATCAGGGAATTCAGGCGCTGTCCTAGTTCTATCATAACTCTTCAGCATGAGATGGAGTAAATTGTTTTCTTCTACTTCAGTTCTCCATTGATAAATGGGGATAACAGGGCATTTCACGACAGGCAGATGTTGGTGAAAATTTACTGATAAGCCTGACACAGGCTAAAAGCATGTGCTTTAAAAACGTTCTCCCTTCTTTGCTAGTGTTGATCATCCTGCGATGTGGGTAAGTAACAGATGGTTTCTTGATGGTATGGAGGTGGGAATGGCTCTTTTTTTTGTCTTTTCAAGAGAGTTTTAGAAAAATGTAAACTGAGTGGCAGGGGAGATGCTAAACTGCAAATAAGACTTATGAAAACAATATTAAAGAGTGAATTGTAAATACAGTTGTTTAAAAGAAAACTGAGGCTATCTGCTTTCCTAAATTAATCTGTGCTTTTAAATATCAACTACACTGTCTGAGCAGTTTATGCTAACCTATCTGAACTCAGATTAGATTAGCTATAAGAGGAGGTTTCCATTGATTGTTGCAAGACTGTTGCAATTAAACCTGCAATGGGTAAGCAATTTTTAAAGGTAGTAAATGGTACCCTTTGCCTAATACCGCTGCAAGCAACCCCTGCTAGGGGAAAAAAGTGATGTATGATCCTTGCAATTCTTTTCTGAGAAATCATTTACTCTTAATCAATAGTGAAAATAAATGTTACCTCCTACAGCCAGGTATACTGAGTATCAGGTAATTCTATCTCAAAGGCCGCAAACAGAAACACTGACAGAAAGTTTTGAAGATATAACAACTGCCTTTTAAAGAATCACGTGTCGATAAAAATAAAATTGCACAAGTAATTAAGTATTACTCTGATCTAAATAATACTGTTGATGCAACTGAAGATAATTTGGGACACAGCTAAAGTGACTCTTGGGGCTGCTTTATTAGCAATAAATGAACAAAAGGAGGGAAACCTTAACAGGCTGTTGGAAGAACATCAGTTCAGTAAAATGGACATGAATCTAATGGAGATGTCAGAGTTTCAGAGTTATTTTCAGAAAGGAAGGCTATTAAAGCTGTTTTCACCGATAGAATCAGATGATGTGCCCTCTCGTAAACCAGACAGATTAGCTGCATGTGTGCCAAGAATGCACTGAGATAAGGAACTGACCAAACAGAATAAGGGGAGTTGGATGTTTCTTGTCTTGGATACTGCAAAGACGCTTGTGTGTTATTTATAAACAGTTGTGTTTAACATAGTTACTTTAAATGGCCAAGCCTAGATTTCTCAAACACAACAGTACCAGCTGCACCATTGCAGGAGAAGGAAGAAGCAAGATAAAAATAAGTAGATTAAATTAATGGTTCCATTCACGTGGACTTATGTGTTTTGTCTAGCCTGGTGGCCTCATTCATCCAGCGAAAGATGTTGCCTAGACTCAGCACATACCCTGGGGTTCAGGCACAATTGATTCAAATAAAAATACTATCTATTTTTCTAAAGAGTTCTCATATATTTACAAATAAAATGATAGTTATTAGTCCTACAGATGAGGAAACTAAGACACTGAATATTATGTGATTAGGGTAAGGTTGTCCGGCAGGCTAGTGACAGAGTCCACCAGAGTCAGGAATGGAACCAAACTTGATGCTATTGCCCCTGGGTCATGTTGATTCCCCTTAGGAAATGACTGCATATATGAGACATTAAAAAAAATGTGGCATTTGACTTGTCTAGGATTAGCTGCTTAACACAAATATTGGTTTATGTTTTGGATATATAGAATAAAAGTGAGCAAAAGTGCTCACTGACTCAGGTGGCTCAAAATCAAGCCATATCATAATAACTAATGTATGTATCAGGTATCAAAACAAACTGACTGGAATCTCAAATCACAGAAATTTACTATGAGGAAAGATGTATTAGGTTAACTGTTGCCTCCTGCCTGGTTATGACTCTTTACTACAAAAGAGGTTCCTTTTTTTTGCTTTAATTTTCTTTTTGGTAGCAAGTCCAAAGGCTTTGTCTTCTATTTGTCAATGCCTTCACTTCTGACCCTCCATGTCGGCTCTAGTTCCATCTTGAACCTCCTGCCTGTTTCTTCATACACTTCTCCCTGCACCAGATTCACAGTTCCAAGGCTCCACAGGACTCTCCCTACCAAAAATACTGAAAAACATAGAACAGTGGTACAAAAGAGGCATTGCTGGGAATGGGTATGGGAGATGCAGAGCTTGATCCAGCTTCCAGCACTGCCTCTCCATTCTCCCACGCCACACCATCAACCCACAGCTCCACCCATGCATGGAGGTTGGAGAGGCAATCACAACGCCACAGAGTGCGCCACGGCTCCTCATGCTCCATTCCTCACTCTTAAACGTTCATATATGACAGAATTAAGGAAGACTATACAGAACAGGTTACACACTGCTGCTCTCATACACCCTAGTAAGACAAGAAAATGTAAGTACTAGCTATAAAGTGTATCCATAAGTGTTGTTTTGCAAAAACCACGAATTTTCCATGTACTTTTCCAGTCCCAGCTCTATAACTATTCCATTCATGTCCAGTGATGCACGTCTCAGTTCTGATTAAATAAATTTTGGAATTGTAAAGCAGAAAGAGATATACTCATGTGTAGGATTAAAGGCCCCACTGAAGTCAGCAGCTGCTACAGGGACAGTGCTATGCCTGCACGCTGAACACAACGGCCAATCTGAAAACAACATGGGCAGCCCAGCGCATTTAGAGCACTTAGACACTCATAGGGTTTGAATGTACTGAGCTGCTGTTTTATTAACAATACTTTCTACTGGAAGACTTATACATACACCTTTCCAGAAAATGCTCTTACAAATTTAGCTAATATACTGCATGCATCATGTATGAACTTTTTTTGCTAACTTCGCTGACCTTCACAATAACAGACAGTATGTCATACTGAAACAAAAACATTTCATATCCCTTTTAATTTATTGCTGCTATTACTCCAAATAATTAACTTCTGCTCATTCCTATCAATTAAACAATAGAAAGCAGGATATAAGAGCTATAAAATAACACTGAAACAAGATATATTATTTAAGCAATGAAGCTTGGGGCTGAAGCTAGAATTCTGGTCAAGTTTGGGACTGAGGTTTTAGTCTCCAGCATTACAGAAAAGGCTAACTGCAGGTTTAGACCCAGCATAAAAACTTGGCATAGCGTGGTTCACATGACTTCCCAGGGAAAGATGTAACAATCCATTCTCATTTATGGAGATGTATTTTACAGAATTAATGCAAACACAAAAAATTGACAGGAACTGGAATATTGTTTTTCCTCTTTTCAGTTTACGCATTTGCTTTGTAAATGCAGAAAAGATTACATTCAGAATTCTAAAAGAAATAATTTTCCTAATCTCTTGTCCAAGTTCATCAATTAAGCATCATCTGTTAAGACGCTTAATTCTCTTAAGGCAGAAAGAAAGAAACTCTTCCTCATCTTTTTTTTCATTCTGGAGGGATGATGTCCTCCCTTCCAGACTGCCTCTTCAGAAGGGTTTATTTCTAGTGATCATAGTCGATATTTCCCTTACACACCTTTATTTAGTCATTTTATTTAAACTAATGACCCCATCTCCAGAGCTGACTATCACAGAGGTGTCATTAAGCTTGTAGGATAAAGCAGCCTCCCTGCACTTGGAACTAAGAAAACGCGTGTCACTTGTCCTACAAGCTCTGGTGCAATCTGCAGCATTTCATCCCTCTGTTCAGTCGCGGACCTTGCTGGAGCAGCAGATCGGGTTCTGTGACTGTTTCTCAGCTGCCTAGTTTCCTAGACCAGCATATTCTCTTAAAAGGCTGATCTGAAAATATTTATGCTAAGATGTTGACCTGTGAACCGATGCCCACCAAAACGTTCTATTCTGCTGCCCATTTGCTGAAGTATTATACCAAGAGCAAAAAGCTAAAAGAACAAGAAGGGGCAGCCCACCACAGTCCAATTTGCCATAGGTTATCTGTTAGAGCCCCCCTCAAGAATATCGGTGGTATCTGCATGACCTGAAGGTTCTCAGGGAGGAGCTGATTATGACAGTGACGTCTCTCCTGGCAAAGAAAATTATTTTACTGATGAGAAACGGAAGATCATGGCAGGTGGAGTGATGATGCTCAGACCTTTTGTTTTCACAGAGATTCTTCATTCTGAACATCTACCAAAAGACAAACACTAACAACAATTTATAATGCCTGCTGATTTATACGGAAGTGACACCAGAAGAACTTACGAGGAAGGATAAATAAAACAACAATTGAATGACACCAAAATAGAATAATAAGATTAGTTTCAGGCTAGTGAATGAAAATAATGTCTGGGGCAGATCTAATCAAGAATTAAGAGACATCCATGAAGAATGATGACACATCATTATAATGATGGAAACGGCAAGTATGGCTGGGATACCTGTCCTCTCCTGTCTTCTCCTGCCAACACGACGTAGAAGATGGAGGAATTATACTGAACAAGAACTAAGAGTTCCTCATGTTGAGTTACTAGTAAAAAGAAAAATATTCTCTGACAGAAGAAAGTGGGAGCAAATTTTGAGATCTGCCAAGGTCTTTTCAGAGTATTCAGTGACAGAGACCAGTACAGAAGAAATAAGAAGCCTATATATTGTCTATTTACTGCTATACATTGCTCTTCATTGTAAAATTCTTGTTCTTCAGACACACTATCTGTAGATTGGGGAACATCTTGCCTGAAGGTTTCACAGTTGTCTTCACATACCTCTCATGTTCTGTTCACGAAAAAGGTAAGGGAACTTTAAAAGGAACAGTTGTACACACAAACATTTTTTTATATATATACACATATGTGTACGTTCATGCATATCTTGCCTGTCTTTTGCCTTCACTGCTTGCCTAATTTGCAGCCTCTTGAGATAGGAATTATTTCCTTTCTTACCTAAAGCATGTATATACCAAATCATTTTTACAATCATTCTTGTCCTGCAGGCAGTTTGTTAAAATATTCTACTGTTTTTCTGTGGACGTTGAGTGAGATCATATGCTTACTATTTCTTCTCTGGCTGGGAATAATTTGTAGCCAAGTTTCTGGTGTAAATACTAATATTTAGGAGTCTGCTACCTCTGTGAAAGCTCCTAGCAGAACACCTGCTGA
>NW_010515478.1:132236-165244 GCF_000687285.1 Phaethon lepturus
TCCTCAGCTGAAGAGGGTGAGACAAGCAGTTGGAACAGTCAGATTTTACTGTTTGCAAGCATAAATGTCCTTTCAAAGTTGCTTACACTTATTTCTTTAACTAACTGGGTAATGCCTTCCAATGTAATTGGAAGAAAATTAACAAGCCACGTGAACATGTTCCTCTGAAAGATTCATGATGGAATGCAGCATTTCAAGGAGCCCACGCCTACTGGAGCATTGTGATTCCATTTCGCTACACTGGAAGTCTTACTTGAGTACAACCCAACACACAGTCTTCAGCAATCTCAGACCGGTCAAAATTCTGTGAAATACAACAAGTAATTGTTGATCATAAGTGACCAGCCAAAGAACACTTATAGTCAACCAGTTTGTGTGATTATCACATGAAAAGTTTGGTGAGAGCGAAGAGCTTAGGGAATTCAGCAGCATGCTGGACAAAAATGGAAATTCCTCTAAGGTTTTCATTATTTTCAAAAGTTACTAGGCTACTCAAATTCAGAGATGCAATTATTCATTTGCAGTCCACAAATTCACGTAAAAATGATCCCTTTTCCACCCTCCATTTGGACAACTGGATAGTGCAGAAGAAGTAAGAATGTTTGCCTGATGGGCTGTATGTTTTTATTCACATGTATCCAGAAATAATGGAACGAGTCCCTCAAACTTTCAAAAAATAATTTTCATCTAACAAAGACCTAAACTATGAAAATTCCACCTGGCAGACAGAATTTTTCAGAAAGTTATGAGCTGCTGAAAATGGGGGTAGCATGGAAAACGTCACACAACCTGAACAGTAGTAGTCATTTTCTCTCCTACTGTAATACGTTACAGTGTAATTTATTCACGTTCCAAGATACATTAGGTAAAAGTAATGACTTCTCAGTGCTGGAAGGATTAACTCAAATCCTATAAAAGTCAATACAGTTTCTCACGTGTAAGCTGAAGGTGGGGGTTTTGCCTCAATTAACTACATTCCAGTTGCACTAAATAAGCAAGATTCCACTTTGGTTGGAAATACGATGTGCTTGTCAAAATGCCATTTCCTACTGAATTTCAGTTTCCTACCCTGGAAAAACAATCCATAATAGCTACCCCTGCCCCCACTGACTAGCTCCCTTCACATTTTCCCTGCTTTTTAGAATAATTATAGCAATTCCTAAGCATAAAAATGCTTGTGTGCAAAGTATATTGTTTTATATTAATTCTTCAGACAAGAAAGCTATTCAGAAAGTAAAACGTACTGTTTTCTAGCTATTGTGCTACAGTGATAGTGCCTCCTCCTGCTTTTTTTGTGATCATCTCCACTTTTCATACTGCAATGAGTTCCTTTTGTTGTTAATTTCACAGAATTCTATGACTTGATTTTTTGTTGGTTTGTTTTTTACACAGAAAGAGATTTCTTCACCCATATAAAAATCCACATGCACAGGATCAGAATCAGGGCAGGGTATGTCTTTAATTACACAGCATGTCTTATCCTTGAAATGTTAATGGGTAAAGACAAAGTTCATTTTCACAAAAAAAAGTTAAGGCCCTAATGCATTTAAATCAATCTGAGTTAATAGGCAACATTCACTGCAGAGTTTGTTTTTATATTACCTTTTTTTTTTCCTTGAAACCATGAGAAATTTCTGTTTTACAGTAAAGATTGCAGTCTGTTCTAAGCAGGCCAGGACTTCCAAAGCATTATTTAAATGCCTCAGCTGAATATCAGCATTCTTTCATCCCATTTCACACACTGAAGTACCAAAAGGCTAAATAACTTGCAGTATCATTTTTGACTGACTTGACTTTGAAAAAGGCACAGCCTACATAAACAACTGAGCAGTTGTTAGGTGCTTAACTGGATCTCTAAATGATCCCATATGCTAGTCTGCTAACGCTGGTAATGATTATAAACACCTCAGTTCATCATATTAATGAGTTATAGCCAATAGAAAAGGACAAAATCTATAACTTTTCCACAAACTTAGTTAAATGTCAAGGTTTTTAAAGGCCTAGTTAGCAAGTATATTAGATGAGATATGTCAGTTTCCCAATTTACGACTCTGACTTGTCTCTTGTGATTCCTTATAGCCTCTAGCCATTCTCCTCTTACCTGAGGCATTCTCTGGCAAAAACCTGATGCTTCCAGTCATTCTGCATTCTTGTGTTCCTTCAAAAATAATTGGACAGGCACCTCTCCATAAACAATCATCATTAGTCACACAAGGTACACAGATAAGAATACCATACAAATAAGTTTCAATAGAATGTCTCGAGCCAAATAATAATAATTTGGCCAGTATGCTAAAACTGTGATTGACAGGGAGTTAATGCTCTTAACACTTTTCCAGCAGGCTGTTAAAATTAGTTCCTTGATGCTCAAAAAGTCCTGCTCCCAGAAAAGTGACACCGACATTGACCAGTGAGTTTGTTGCTATTCAGTAACCTGCTCCATTTCCAGACTATATGATTAAAGTCATTATGGGAACTGTCAGTAGGAGGGGAAAAAAAATGAAAACTGTCATAAGAAGCAACTGTTGGAGATCTTAGGATTTTTTTATAACGCTAAACTATTTTAAAATATTGTCTGTAACTTTAATATCACAATATCCAGACATATAATAAGAATCCATATAATAAAGGAAATCCTTTGAGATTATACCATAAACGTTATACACATACTTCTATATTGCATATATAGTAGAAAGAAAATTAATCATAAATTTCCTCTTACATAAAAGAAGAGTGAAATAGCTTACAAAAAAAAAACCCCTACTTTAAAATATTTCCATCATATTTAAATCCTCTAAATTAAACAAATAAAACTAGAGACTGGGGGAGAAAAAACAAGAATTCACAGTTGCAAGAATTTTCTTAAAAGAAAAAGCCTCTCGACAACATCCGATCTAACATCAGTACTACACAGCTAATTAGTTGTTTCATGTGAATGTACTAAGTTAGAAAGATTAAAATGTCCTAATTTCAACTTAAAACTTTCCTAAATTTATTTTAATATTTGATGCAGTTATATAGGAATAATTCCACAAAATAGTTTACACTCTTAAATACCCGGTAAGCTCTGTTCTAACTGACCCACTGAATGCACTATAAATTGTTGTTAGTTATATAGATATCACATGACTTAGGTGATGCAGTGCTCAAGTAGACATAAATTATAGAATTTGTCTTGTATATGAATATTTTGGTAGGCTTTACTGATTTTTTTAACAAATTCACACACACTTAAATCTTAAGCTGTTTAAAGATTTGGGTCGTTTTCATATCAACATAAAGATCTGACCCTTTCCTTACTCATGTTTAAAGTATTTTTATAGATCAAGAGGGTGTTAAGATATTAAGAAGATAGTGTCTTTATCTAATACAATAATACCAACACTGTAATTTTCTTATATTTATTTTTCTTTTCTCACCTGCTACGCCTAGGTTTTGACATTAAGAATATTGTGTTTGATATTTTCAGCATTAAAAACCACTTTATGCTTTGGTTCCGTTTTACTCCCAGTCAGAAAGATCAGAAAAAGCTCAAGTCACACAGTGAGAAACTTTATCCACTGAATGAGACATTATCCATTCCACCAGACTACAAATCAAAGAGTATCTCTTAGGCTGCTTAAAAATTCATTTTAAAATCTGATCCTGATTGTACTTTTATGGTAATTTCATACCATCAATCATCCTTTTACCTTTAGTCTCTAGGTCCACTGCTTTCCCCATAGATCTCATTCACTCTACCTCATTATAATTCTTTAGGTGAGAAAACAGGGTAAGAAACCTTAACAGAAAATGAGAGAAAGATGTAAATTTCTCGAGAAAAGTCAGGTTCACTAAGAAGCATAGCTAATGATATGTTCTGATCTATGTTTTTTTAAAAAAAATTAAAAAGATGGAAGGGGATAGAATAGAGTGAAAAACACGTTTCCCATGCAAATAATGTGTTTGTAATCTGTATTCCAACTCAACAATATCATTTATGCAACTAAGCTGTCAAAATATCTTCTTAGATGGAGTTCCTTAAAAAAAGAATAAAAGAAAGATTTTTGGAGCTCCACAGAACTTTTCCTAATTAAGTGCTGAACTGCCTACAATTCTGCGCTTTCCATTACAACTAAGGCTGACCCATCTTTGCTAACACTAATAGATTATGTAAATGGTAATAATTAGGAAACAGAACTAACAGTAAAGCACTGGAAACATACTGATCAAAACCCCTTTCTTACACCTCAACGTACACTAGATCATTATATAAAATGAACATATAACCTTGTTTATTTCTTCAGCAGTGCTGGTGCCTTCACCAAGAAACAGCTGATCACAGGAAGGGAAAGCTACTGTATATTGTTCTGTCAACCGGTTCTCCATGGCAGCTAAAATTCTTGGAAAGAGTTGAAATCTAGTCTACGTGTGGTGGTTTCTACATGAGTCATACTTTCCCAGGAGTCAGTATTATAGTTTCACTCTTTTCATTTGAATCCTGGCCATAATGAAAAGCCATTTTTACAGCATTGAGAGAGATGACAAATAATGAACCCACTATTTGAGACATCTAGACTGGAAAAAAAACCTGTTGTTAATCACAAGGGAAAAGAATGATTTTTCCAATACAGTGGGCCCACCCGCGTTACAGTTCCTAATGTCTTTAACAAAATGTAGCCATAAACCAGTGAATACTGGTAATAGCAATAATCCCTCCAAAACGGTTTGTTACCAGCAGTTAGTGACCAGTTTCTTAGTTAATGGCCTGAGGGGAAAGGCTTTAAAAAAGCTATATTCACTATTTCCTCTCAGGCAATTTAACTGGCTGCATTAAACTCTATTTTCACTGAGCTTCCTAACATTTGTACTCTGATAAAATTCTAGTCAGGGAAGGGAACGAGGCGGCGGTGGAGTATGTCATCACGGCACTTTGTAACAGAAACATTAAAAAAAAAGTTACTGAGTCTCTTACTACTCTGAATGATATTAGGATTTGGTACTGATAGTAATAATAAATTTTAAAGTCTTTAAATATCATGTAAAATTAAAAGTAATTAGCAACTTTATCTGAAGAAAGGTGAAAGAGTCTTCAGCTTTATGGTATGATACACTGCCCTTGAAACGCTCAAGAAATACAAGAAAAAACATTATGTGCTTTCATGCAAAATCAAAATGCTAATCTGAAATGCTCATTTATTTTCATAAACCAAGTAAAAATAGTACCTTATTTGGAAGAGTATCACATGCTAGTGTGATACATGGTAATATTAAAAAGTTAATAAAACATGAGTACAGGAGGGCATATAAAACAATTAATATACAATTTTCATTTGTATTTTACTGAGTTAATACATTGTTTCGTAAAGTGCTTCCAACTATGTCATTGATGTACAGGCTTATGCAAGTGGGATTTTTTTTTTTTTTAAATACACATATCCATACTTTATAAAAAATGTTTTCAGTAGATGAAAATACTGCACAGCAGAGTGCTCTATTAGAAGGTAAACCAAGAACATTCCTTCACTATTTTAGTTGTGTAACAAGCTAAGTCAGTCACACATAAACAAGGCTATGCTGATTCCTCTGCCAGCCTCCACAACTCACTGGGTTTAAATGGTTTCTCTTTGTTTTTTCCTCACATGCATTAAAAGACTCATTAATCAGAAACTTTTTCCCCGAGTATGGCAATAAAGTCAAAGGAATGATTGGCATTACACAGAACACTCTAGCATACACACAGGAATATAGGCTCTCATTAGGCACAGCACGTTAAAAAACCCGAAAACAAAATACTCTACATCTTTGCTTGCACCATACAGGATGAAGGAATGATAGAGAAAAGAACCACATATAACGCGTAGGGAAGTCGGGGCGACTGGAGAGAATTTGAGGTTTCTGGAGTCCCGGCACGAACAGAAGGAATCAATTCTGGGGAACTCTGACAACCTGCCTTACAGCTTCGATGAAAGGTTGTAGATGGCACAATCCCAAGTGAAGTTACTTTTGTGCACGATGCGAGGGTTTGTTGGGACAGAATTATTCCGTTCATGCACAGCCTGTGTGAGACACTCGAGCGACTGGTACCACTACCCAGCCACTTTACACACGGTAAGACTTAGTGAAACTGGCTTTTTCATGAACCTTGCTTTTATTAAAGTGCTATTGGAGTGCTTTTTGCTGTCAGGTCCCAGTTCGAGTCTCTCCACCACCCACCACAGGGACAATGCTATTCCCAGCAATTTTGGATCTACCATAACTACCATGTGCAGTAGACTATCATTTTACAGAACTAACAATGTTTTAAAACTGCATTCTTGTGCCGAGATGGGCTGTTCATTCTAACTGTATCATCTAACTATAAAGTCAACTGAGTTATGGTAAGTAGAATGAACTATATCACACACAAAAATTTCGAAATAGAGATTGTTGGAAACACACTGTTCATGCAGTTAAGTCAGTCACAGGATGTCTTAAATAAATAAATAAGCAGCACTGAAAATTACTGAAATGGAACAATTAAGTAGCAACACTGGAATTTTAATATAGTTAGGTAGAAATACGAAGAGGACAAAGAAAACAAGCAAGAAGTGGAGAGAAGGGCTTATGCTTTGAGAGCAGAAACAAAGGTTTTCATGGGAAGCGAAGGCTGAATATCCTTGGGAAAGGCCCTAATGAAGAAATATACTTATTTTGAAGAGGGGATTTTATGTCACATTTACAATTTACACTTACAACAAGCTGAAACATTTTTCTTTAATAAGAGAAGAGTAAGTGCACTTTTTTTTCCTTTTTGTGTTATATATAAGAGGTACTTGAAAACCTTGTGTTTTTTGTGGTTTTCACAGCTGCCTTAATCCTCAAAATATCAGATGTTAATTCCAGTTTTGCTGGAGGACATCTTTGTGGGCATGCCTCCCGTGCCTTAATTGAACTGATAAGAGAGAAGGGACTGAACACGTAATAATACATTCTTCCTTCAAAAAATTAATGAAACAAGAGTATGAAACATCAATAGAATTACTTCACATTAAACTATCCAGAGAAGGTGCTAAACATGAAGGGCCTCGTCATTCAGGTGACTGTATAGGTTAAGCTCTCTGTTGGGATAGAAGGGGACTGGAGGAGATCTGGGCTCCACTGGACATTGTTTCATCTCAAATCCCTACCAGGGGCTGAGTTGCTGTACCCACTTGTCGGAGGCCAGGCAAGGTTTCAAAACATCAAACTGAAGGCTAGTTCCTTTGAGCTGAGGGACTTTTCAGATCAAAAGCTGAGCAGAGGAAGGAAAAGAGAGTGGACTGAAAACAAGAGAAAGAGATGAGAGAGAAGGAAGGTATTTTCTTGGTAACAAAGCTGGCTCAGTGGTGTCTGATTTGGATGTTTTCAAAGCAGAATTACTTGTGTGCAATTTGGATCATCTCTGTTACAATTTGTGTTCATTTTGAATAGAAAGACATCCGGAAGCTGGGGCATTTCTCTTTCGCAGTAAAAATCTTAATTGTTGTAAAATTCTGATTCTACTATGACTTTGCATGCAGCAGTATTTGTTTCACGCTAAGCTGACAATTTGTCAGATTCACCACGAAAGACATCTGACATAGGAAAAGCTCTTACCTCTGATAGCCTCCGTAGAAAGAGCTGAACTGGTGATAGCTGCTTGATTTCTAGACAATTTTCTTCCGCTGATGATGGAACAACATCTGATGACAGAGGTGGGAATTTGAAGAGATTGTAGCTGGTGGGTTTTGTGTTTAACAGTGTTGTGGCAATTTAGAGAGATATACAAACTGCCAAGTACAAAAATAAACATTTTAAAGTTACTTAAGAATATTTCACCATACGGGTGTCTGCATTGCCTACCAGTTGTTTTGCAGGAAGTTGTTTGCTCAGGAAGACTGGCAGAAGTGCCCTGCTGGTGCCAAAGCAGTGATTCTTTGCTTACTTGGTTTGTTCCTTACATTCTCCAAAAAAGTCTCAACTTGTTTCACTTCCCAATGTTTTATTTAAATCTCAGTGAGATGATGGAGCATGGGGAAAAGACCTCCTATTTCACAGCTGATCATTCTTTCAAATCTTCAGGCTCAAACAGAATGGAATAGTATTATGTGACCCTTTGCACTGACTGTTCTGTCAAAGCTTTGGCCGCATATTGCCCAAGTGGTCAGTAATGAAGTGATGTCTACATGATTTCTGCAATATTACCAACAGTGTGAGAAATATAGCTCTTCAATTTAAAACACAACAGGGAAACACACAATAACTTGGTGTAGTTTAAAATCTTTTTCTACTTTACTCCTCATGCTAATACATTTGTGACAAATATTATTTTCCTAGATGACACTTGTACAGTAGGTCTATAGGAAATGTCAGGCAGAGGAAAAACCTCCTGCATTAATGTGCATTCAGAAAGCCTTCTCATTATTTCTCATGGCAACTACAAGCTTACTAAATAACAAAATAGAATGCAAATAATAAAATAATGCAGTTAAGCTCATATAAAGTTGGGGTGCTCCAGAAATAGCAGAGAAGCATTGCACACAATATTTATGTATATATGATTCCCTTAAGAAAGATGGGGTACTGATTTTATGCACACCTTATATTTTTATCACTCAAATGATGTGGAAAAAAAAAATTAAAGCGATACTGTGCGATGGAACAACATACAGTGATGAGTGCAACGGAATCTGTCGGGGGTCATCTTTATGGATCCTTTCAAAATAATTTTCTGTATGGGAAGTGCAGTAGGGCCAAAAAGGAAACTGCAAAAAATATTCCGAGAGTTATGAGATTTTTTTAAATGAATGAGAGTGATTTTTTTTTTTTAGCAGATTAAATTACATCTAATGTTTGCAAGAAATTCTTCTTTCCCAAATTTTTGTGCCGAAAGAGACAATGAGCAACCATTCCTTGACCACTTTCTCCATATTAGCAATGATTCTACAGGCCTCCAGCTATTCTTCTTGTCGTCAACTCTTTCTAGTTTATGTAAGCCTTTCTCTTAGAGAAACTATTCCCTACCTCAATTGTCTAGATGATTACGCACAGATCCAAGGATGTACTTCCAGGGGGAATGTCACAGGGAACAGGAGGACTATATACACAGTACTAGTCCCCTGAAAAATGATGAATGCCCAGTATGTCTGTCCAGGCCACCCTGCTCTTCTTACAAATTTAAAACTGAAGTTTCATAAATGTGCTGGTCCAGAAACTAAAGCACAGTATGAGACATTGCAGAGACTGCAATTTTCTTTAGCAAGACAAATTACTGGAATCTATTAAAGGGATTTTTCTTCAGATATTATTTTAATGAGGAAGGTTCAGAATATTCCTGATACCAAAATCAAAAAAAGGGTCTAGGGTGAGAAGAAACATTCTTTTAACTATCTTTAAAACAACGTAATTTAAGCTTAGACCAGAGAACAGAATCAAAGATAGATGGGGACAGACTTTTTAGCAGGGCCTGTAGCGACAGGACAAGGGGTAATGGTTTTAAACTAAAAGGCGGCAGATTCAGACTAGATATAAGGAAGAAATTTTTCCCAATGAGGGTGGTGAGACACTGGCACAGGCTGCCCAGAGACGTGCTAGATGTCCGATCCCTGGACACATTCCAGGTGAGGCTGGACGGGGCTCTGAGCAACCTGATCGAGTTGAAGGTGTCCCTGCTCACTGCCAGGAGGTTGGACTAGATGACCGTTAAAGGTCCCTTCCAACACAAACCATTCTATGATTCTTTGGTTAGAATCATAGATTTTATGATATATATTGTGTTTCAAAAGCCAGTTCAAGACATTACATTCATCCACTCAGGGAACAAAAAGATATGTGACCCAGATGGCCAGTTAGAGGCAAGAGTCTTTACAGTTTGGAAACTAGAAAGAAAGTAATTGCATGGCAGCTATTGACAGAACATTATTTTAAAATTTAGTGTAAATAATTTCCAATAAATTGGAACATGCCTGCATGTGGATTCATCTGAATGGCTATAGCTACTAAGGAAAACTTCCTTTTTTCTATGATAATATCATCACCAATAACTGTTACCCTTAAAATTATGGGGCTCTTAATTAAAAGAAAGGATTAAGTCCCCACCACACGTATACAGATTCGTTATGAAATTAATGTCACAAGCAACAGCAATAATCTCACTGGATTCAGTAAAATTATTGTCTCTTTCTGTTGGAGCATTCCTTTAGAAAAAGTCCCCCTCTATCGTAAACACAGTATCACAAATCTAAGCAGTAGAGAAATATTTAGTTAAAACTATAGTTGCATAGACATACATATTAACGCATACGCATCATTACAGCCTCTGCCTCTTTGCCTTTCTGTTTCTTTCGTGGGCTATCAACAAAATTTTCAAGGGTGATTTGTTTTTTAAAGCATGAATTTGGAGACCCTTTCTTAAGTAAAGTTGTAAAGTTCACAGTCATAAAAGTCCAAGAAAGGGGTCTTGGAGAAAAACTTTTCATATAGCTAAGAATTTTAAAATAAAATTATTTTTTATGTTAATAAAACTAATGAAATTTAAACTTCAGATCATTTTATTTTACTTCTTAGTATGTTTAACAAGTACACATCAGTGAGACTCTACACAATTACGGGAATAAGCAACAGAATTAGGAAAACGGCATATTTAAGGAAGAAAAAATAAGGTCTTTCTCTAACATGCTACAGATGATGAGCAAGAGTCCTAATTTTACATAATTTGAAGGGTTTTAGATGCTACATTAGGGAACAATTGAGTAATAAGACACAATTTTCTCCACCTTCCAAAGGGTCTCTCTAATCTTGTGTATCCTCCTCAGATTTGCTTCTCAGATCTGACTACAGCACTCTAAGTAAGGATATATTTCTTTTAAAGAAGTGGGATTATATTTTCAACCCATTTCTTTATATCCTGTTACTCTTCACCATCCTAAGAGTATTTTAATTCTAGTCTAACATAAAGGACTTTAGAGAGACTGTTTTAGAAGTTGTATTAAATTGTAATTTGGTTCTTCTAAATAACTTATTTTGTTCACATGCTGAAAGAATGTTGGAAATTACTTACAGGTATTTCTAAAATGAAATCTTTTTTTATTTTCCAACACATACAAATTGGCATCACTAGGAATGAGAACCCTCTCACACACCAAATCATGAGCAACATGCCCAGACCTCTTTAGACAGCTCAGAAAAGTACTTCAACAGACTGTGTTCTACAGAGACTATGTCTGACTTGAAGAGTGATCTCTGCTGAGAGGAGCAGCAAAAGTGCTGTTGTAATTTTGAGGGTAACTTTGCTCATAAAAACGAGTAAAGCAGAAGACGCTGCAAGTTACTTACATGGAGTTAGCAAAGGTCCAAGTGTGTGGTGCATACTCCCAGCAGTTCCTCTGCTCCAGCGATGCCAATAATGGACAGCCAGCCCGAGGTAGTCCTACGTGTCTGGAAATCCACAGAAAAGAATGCTATGAAGAGTGTTGCCTAGAAGTGCCCTGGGATGCTTTCAAGAGGCTGACTGCATTCTTTGTGTTTTTGGCAGCATCGCTTTTTTTTTTTTAAAAAAAAAAAAAAAAAAGGTATTCTTGGATCTAAATTTTGTTTTCTATTGTTGAAAATGCTTTCTGAAACCAAAAGAATATCGCTTTGCATTTGTTAGACAGGATCTACAATGCTGAAAAGATCAAAAATTTATTTTGGTTGGTAAACTAAGCAAACACAGTATGGAAGCTAAAGAGAAAACATGTATAGAAACTGTACTTTTAGATGGTATATTTTTGAGAGAGTGCATGTCTTAGTGTGGAAGAAATTTAACATACTTTTCCATTGAGTTTTATTTATAATTTTTAAATTCTCTGTGCATATTTTGGGGTGAATTTAACTCAAATTTGAAAAATATAACTAGCCTGTTTCTGTGATATGATATCTCCCCCCCCGCCTTTTGCAGGGGCCTTTTTATCCGCTTCTCCTGTTGACACAAGCTCAACTACTTTCAGTGTAATGTTTTTCTAGTGTCTCAAATGTAACAGAAGAAGGGGTGATCAAGGTCAAGTCTTCAGAACACTCTTGTCACAGACAGCCATACTTTTCCAGAATAATACTAAGCAGCTTAAGAATTTATTCAGTCTTCAGTTCTAACTATATCTTTTTCTGCTCCCTCTGATCAATGTCTTCAGTGCTGCTTACCCAGGTGCATTGTTTTCTTTCCTGCCCATATTTCTGAACAAGTCGATTTAGATAGTCTGTTTCATCAATTTTAACATCAAACTCTATCATTACCTGTTTTGCCTTTAAAAAAAAAAACAAAAAAACAAAAACTCCTGGAATCCCAGAGCATCCTAACTTCAGAGCAGATGCCTACCTGGTAAAATAAAGACATGACTTCATTATCATGTGCCAGCATCCCTGGTTAGCTCAACCCAGCTAGCACTGGAAACAAGAGTCCACAAAGAAGGGTGCAGCACGGCCTTTGCGAGGCAGGAGTCCACAGGATCATTTTTCCAGGATCCTTAGAAACATTGTACTTTGGTTGTGGAAGGCCAGCACAGCCCTTGATCCGACCACATAAAATTGAGGAACTACTCTTTCATGAGGGCCTTATTCAAAAGCTTCTTTCTCCCTACTTGTATTTAATGCATGCACTAGCTCTGCCACTGCGGATCCCACCCGCTACCCTGAAGCAAAAGCAGGAGTTGTGAGTACGGCCAAATACTTTGTTAGTAATTATTTTTATCCCCAAATACCACATTGCAGTACCCATAATTTTTTACTAAAACATTTTCTGCACTGTTTATGTAGTATCACTTATTTATCCTCACAAGAGCATAACATAACACCTGCCAAATCAGGCAGAAACAGATGTCTTCTCCTTGACCTATAAACAAGCACATGTCATCTCAGTGCAGAATTATGACATAGTTTTCCCCGTTTGTCTGTTTCCTTCTCATGCTTCCACTTACTTTACGCTCTGAAACAGTTATATGAAGTCTCTACCCCCTTTCAAAGTC
The DNA here is from genome assembly GCF_000687285.1 of Phaethon lepturus. NCBI lineage: Eukaryota > Metazoa > Chordata > Aves > Phaethontiformes > Phaethontidae > Phaethon > Phaethon lepturus. Next base: position 145,214 of record NW_010515478.1, read on the forward strand.
AGAGAGAGTTCTATGGTTGAATACTAAGCTGGGTTTTTTTTTAATTTACTATTTGTTGCTCCCTAAATAAAAATGTTTATTCCCTTTAAAAATTCTGTTAAAATTTGGAACACAGTACAGTGATGAGCTGCTAGACTTACTATGTGCATATAAAAACACATATGTATTTATATATGCTAATGCATTTAGAACACCCCTTATTTAGGAAATGTATTATTAATTACAGTATCAATAACTACACAGCAACTAAAAAGCAATGCACTATGAACCATTCTGAAAGTAAAAATACTGTATTTCCTAAAAATATTCTTTAACATGCATAAACTCAAAAACAACTGTTTTCCTGACTTTACTTATATAGAGACTAAATCTGAAAATCTCATTAATTTCACTTGTTTCTATTGCCATCACATGACAAAATAAGTGAAAGGAGGTCATAGGCCATGTTCTCAGCTGGCAAAAAAATGGCATAGTTAACAGAGAAATGTTTTATGCTAGCCAAAAATCTAGCCCCACATTTCTAAACATTACTCATTTACTATTTTAAAACATATTTTTAATTTAAAGAGTATAAGCCAATGGAATTTCGGATATATAAACAGAAAGCTGTGAAGCATACTGCTTGTAATTACAGAAATGAATGTCAGATTAATACCCAGTATTAGTCTTTGCTAAGGTAATGGATGTTCCTTCTAGACAAAAGAAATGCAAAAGATTTCCTATCTGCACTTTAGAACCGAGCCTAATACAGTGCTAAACGGGAGTAACTTTTTACAGTGCAACATATACAAGAAAGTATGTAGGGAATTCACTGAAGAGGAGATGGTGACACACTATGTTAAAGAAAAAACCGCCAAGCTAAAAAGAGACTATATATAGGGTTCATGTAGTGGTGAGGGGATAAATCACATGTGATAGATTCAAAAATGGTCTTGGCAATTAGGAATAAATGAGTCAAAGCTGAGATGAACTTTTAAACACAGAGAAGGGTCCAAACATCCAGAGAAGAAAATCACTCTGAAGGCTGGACTGATTTCAATAGCACGAAATTTAAAAGTACAGAATACAAAATAACATTTAGGGACTAAACGTGGGAACATTTCTGCAAGACTGAGTTAAACTCCTGAGTGGGTTCAATTTTCAGAATTACTGTTATGTAAATATCTAAAGCCTGGAGAGAGAAGTTGCAGTACATGGGAATGACACCTTTCAGTGACAACTTTGGTGGTACGAAGTCCAGAGCATGTGGTGCAGGAGCACAAGTTCCTTCCACTTGGAACAGGGTTCTGACTGGAATCTCATTTGAGATCTCGGAATAAAAGGGATTTATCAGTGTCACATTATTTGCACTTTTCCAAGTCACCTTCAGCTCAGCTAATGCCACCTCTGGCAGGAAAAAACAGGCTACCTCTGCATTTGTGAGCACGTCAGATTTCCTCTGATGCTCTGGCAGCTAATACCATACTAAGACATGAGATTTGTAGGGCTTGCTTTGACTTATCTTTATTTGACTTTATCTTTGACTTATCCAGCAAAACAGGTTTGAAGAATTGGGCTGAGCAGCCACTGCTTTGCAGCTACAAATCTGGCTCCTGCTGGAATGTTCTTTATCAATGTCGTAATTTTGAATTTCCTGCTTAATTCCTCCATGAGCCATAACTGATCATATGTTAGAAACATACAGTGGTATGAAGTTTTTTTATAAAAATATTTGTCACACCAAAATCTTACATGGAGCTTCTTAAACAGAAATCCTCTCTTCTCCTTTAAGTCTACCTGCTCTGCTGGAATTTCCCTCTCAGATAGAATTTCTTCTTCCAGCATCAGTCACTCCTTTATCTCAGCTCTTGCAATGCTGCATAGAAAAGGTCAGCTCCAAGCAACGTTACTGCGTGGCCTTCTCTTCACCTAGTACTGGATATCTCTTCTCATCTCTGTTGGAGGCAACAGTGCTAGTTTCTCTTCTTTCTGAACCAGCTTAGGAAGAGCACTTTTCTCCATTTCAGACTCTGCTTCTTTCCTCCATTTTTAGTTAGAAGAGGATGAAACGTAAACATCAGCAGCTGCTTCTAACACAGCACAGTTTCCCTGGTACCCAAATATATAAATCAAAGTCACCACTATTAGTGTTTTTTGTAGCTGAGATGATAGGCTACAAGGACACTTTATGTGCCCTTCCCTTAAGAGAAATGCCAGATAAAATTGTTACTCTGTTTAAATGGTGCCTGACTGAAGATCTTGTTAACATGTGGAAGAGATAGAACAACAAGAAGGTACTCGCTTCATCAGAATACTCCACCTCGTAACTCAAACCTACCCTACTGAAACTAGCCGAGAATGAAAAGTCTGTTCACATGTTAAATCTGCCCTGGACATCTCACTTTCTCTTCAAAACTGCCAGACACTGTACTTGGCAACACTGATATCAGTCCACTGGATATCCAGTTGTATTTAGCTGCACTTTCACTCTTTTTTCTCAGCCAGTACCTGGCCTGACAGTACTTTCCCTCTGTTTTCTCTCCAGAAGTTTATTCAACAGGGTTTTAATAACTTACCTTCTTCCACTAACATTAGTTATGCCTTCATTTCTTCATATTCTAACTACTACCTTCAAATCTTTCATCCTCCTCCACACTTCCTGATCTCTCTTCACTAACCATTTGTATTTCTTTGAATCACCTGTTTCATGTTAGAAATTTATTCTCCCTCTCCTCTTTTTTAGAAATTTATTCTCCCTCTCCTCTTTTTTCAATCTTTATCTCAAGGTCAGTCTTTATTTCAATCTTGTATCTTCTTCTGAAAAGTCATTCTCCATTTCCACCTAATGTCCTTTTCCAAAAGATTTCTAATCAGTTCACTAATCCATAAAGTTATACTCCTTTCTTCTTTCTGGAGGTTATTCTTCACTGTTCAGATCTTCTGCCTGCCTGTCTGCATTACACCCAGCGTGCTCTGAGCTGCCCAGCTAGGTGTCTGTGGCAGCTGTTAGCTGTTTAGGGCAAATCTACGCCTATATGTTGATATGATATCCAAGTAGCAGTAAGAACCGTAACACTCCTTGCATCCACACATAAAACATCTTAATGTTTGCCAAGGAAGCCTAACAGGCATAAAGCAGCCAGGGCTCTAGTTCTGCAGTTGCACCAGTACGCTCAGGGAGAGCTAGAGCCCCGTTTTACATAGCTGTTTACATATGCTCACATGCTGTGACTCAGCTGGGAATGAACAGATGCTAAGGACTCTCTACATCTTTCGGTCTACCTCACGATAAGTTTCAGGTCAGCTCAAAATGTTGATGAATGTACACAAATTTGCACTAAAAGTGCAGTCTGTTACAGTGGATCTTGTGAGTGTTTGAAGTCCCTTCTTGTTTAAAAAGTTCCTTTACTATATTTAACTGTAACATTGCAGAGAGGCTTAGCGTGAGCTGACAACATCAGATGTAGAGGCAAATCACGAAGTATGCCAGATGATGAGGGGTGAAACTTGCTTACCCATAAAGACGCGCTATTGTGAATCTGCCCTTTCTTCGGGTCAGATCTGAGCTCTGCAAGATAGAGCAATGGCTCCGTAGCTCCAACGCAGCCCAATCCAATGTTACGTTACAAAAAGCAATCTGGACATTTTCTCCCTACTAATAACTAGCAGGATCTCACCTGTATAATTAAAGAGCAATATAACCATTTTAAATTTAACCACTTAACATTTAATTCACTAGCCGTGAGTATATATTTCAGTTTTTAATGTTAAATTAGGTGAGTCATTTTTATAGTTTGCATTTTTATCACACAATGAAATTCTAGTCAGGATAACCACAGAACATATATACAAGGTGAAGACACTGTATCATAGAAGAGCCCTCTACCTCAATGAATAATTCATTTATGAACCACCGAGGTGATAAAAATCCAAGAACGATAAATAAAAATAATCTACACCACAAAGCTTGGGAGTGCTAAGTAGGGGTTACTCACTTGAGCTCAAAGATAGTGGAAACAGTTTGGTTCTAGCTGCCCTGCTAGAAATGCCAAGACTGTTATCTACCGTGTTAATATAATCAAAGCTACAATCATGACCTCTTCAACCTCAGGTGCAAAGAAAATACTACAGCAGAAAAGCAGCTGTCAATTGTTTCTAAACCAACTTAAGAAAACAAGTAGAACATGTTGCTAACCCAAGCTGATGACAAGAGTGCGGAAAATTAAGAGACCTTTACGCCAAAAAGATCTTCAGTGGCTGGAGGCAGAGAATGTAGGAAATTTACTGTGGGCTGTAATAATTGCTGTCTGCCCTGGGAAATGGCATCAAGGCCAGAGCAGTCATGGCTCCATGCAAGCACATCCTCTAATTATTGAAAAACCTGTGCAGAGTCTCAATGTTAATCAGTCTCTCAGAGACTTCAGCTTTATGTGGTTAGTGCAGATTTATGGCATTTTTCTTTTCTTGTTATTAAAACTGATATTTCACAAGGAAAAAACTATCTCCAGACAACTGTTAAAATGCAAAGTTTCAGTCATAAAAGAGAACTGGAGGATTATTCTGAGACTATTCCACAGAGAACCCAAACAAGAAGGATAAGAAACAAAACATCAAAGACACAAGGAAAAACGGAAAAAGATGAGACTTTAAAATATTAACTAAAGATGCAACAGTTGGCCTATAGATTCAAGAGGTTATAGTGTAATTAATTAAATGTTTGTTACAATTAGGGAAATAAACAGTGTATATACAAATGCAACATGAATAATACATAACTATGAAAAAAGTAAAACAAATTGAGAGGTTTGCATGGCCACATTACCAGAGTTATTTGCATTATTGTATCAATGATGTCCTTAGAAAACAAACAAACCCAGAACTTTAAAATTCTATCACATGGCCCCAGTTTGCTTCTTTTTCCTAGTGCTGCAGTAATGGTATAACGTACAATTTCTGATTATTCCACTGGGACAATTTTATATTGTATTTTGGTCCATAATGCCGAAGCAATTTTGAAATATTATACACAATGGTCTTTGCCAAATAATATATTTAATCAGTAATGTTTCAGATTTTCTACCAGCTGTGGCTGCAAATTTCTGACAAACCAAGTGGAAAAAATTGTGTGTCTCAAGATCTTTTCTCTTACTGTTACATATTACATCAACCTCTACTTTCCAGAAGTACCTGCCACTTCATAAATAGTAGAACCCTGGGAAAGTTCACAGAAACGAAACCATAAAAATTGCAAACTTCTGTGTCACTGACAGGATTTGAGAAGGGCTTGGCGGCGGGAGATGGATGTGCTAGTCACATTGTTGTTGTCATCATTTTGAAAAATATGAAATAACAGACCTGATTTGTCTACAGGTTTTAATTTACGAGTGATGGCTCACTGCTCTTCAATGGCCTAAATTAGCATCAAAATTATCTTTCTGGAAAGATTAAATACTGCATAAGAACTGACCATAGATTGTACTTCTAACCCAGAAGTGGCATGTTTACTCTGTGTAGAAAAAGACTGTGCAAGATACCTAATTATCTGTATGGCAACAGGAAGTTCAAAACATGTAACTGGAATAAGCAGTGGGAACGCCTGAATCAGAGCACAAGACTGGAATCAAAAAAGGATATGCGAACTGACACCTGACATTGGCTTTTTATTCCACTTATGATGCTAATGGTTGAAAAGAAAATAAGGACTAAAATACCACGGATATATGTGCAGGAAAGATGCAGAATGATTTGAAGTACAAAAAATTGTATGGAAAAGCAAGCAATGTGTGTTCAAGAATTCTCTCATCAGTATACAAAGCTCTTAGATATTAAAGACATCTAGGACACTATTTTAGACTAACTTGCAGTCAACAGCTTTAACTATGATGGTATAAGAACTTAAAACGTGTCACGTGCGTTCAAAAGCGAATCACAGCTGCAGTTTTTACTACCTGATTTACTCTGAAAATGCAAACAATCAGGTACAACAATCAAGAAACATTAAAGCAGTCAAGTGCTTTATCTTCTGTAAAGATGATGACCGAGTCCAACTCACAACCAGAACACGTACTTCTCATGTTGGATTTGAATTTGAATAAACACCAGCTAATCTTGGGAGGAAAAACATGCAATAGGCTCAGTATTTTATTCACAGAATGGCATTTGAAAAATATACCCCAGATGAAGTAATTCAACTGCTACCAACACAACTAATACTGCAATAGTGGATGTAATAGCAAGTAAAAATAACAGTGGAAGCATAGAAAGCTGTGCATGCTAGCGTGTTTGTGAGCCAGGCAAAAGTAATTAGACTGATGATTACTAATTACGGATTATAACTCAAACGTCTATCAAAGATTAAAACCACTGTGTAATACTTTACTTGAGGTTTTGCATATAGCAGCTTAGATCTACATATTCTTACCTGTATACATTTCTATTTCTCAGTATTAGCTACCACTCTCTGACTTAGTAATAAGATGCATGTCCAGAAAAAATTTAGGTTTTCTCACCCTTTTCGAATAACATCATGATGAATTGCAACTGTATGCAGATGATCTATTATGTATAAACATAGACAGGAAAGTCTAGCTTTTCACACTTGTTTCTCTATCTGCATAAGTGTAACTGTGCACTTGAATATTTACATGTTCACTTTTTAGCACATTAATTTGAAAACATGAAAAACTGAGTTTTACTCTGTGAAATACGATGTGAAGTGTCACCTTTATAAAATACAGTATTCTACAGCAATTACTGTAAAATGCAGTATTACTATTGTTACTTACAGTGTCTTAAATTATTGCTACAGAAATCCCGTAGTAATATTTTAAAAAGAAGAAATGCTTGATTTGTACATGTAGATATAATTTGCATTCCCAAAACTATTCTAATGCACAGGAAAATTAACAATAGTCAATTCAACGTTCAAATCATACATACAATATCAGTTATATTTATCCTCTGCTTCAACTATATAAACATATAAAAGTGTAACACTTCTATTTATTCTACAATACATTTATTCTACATACAATACATTAGTATCAATTAGTGAAAATACAGCTGCCAGCATCAAAAAAAATAAACAGAAAGTGAATTTTTCTAAAGACTTAGTGCACTGCTTTTCTAACCTGTCACTTACTGGCCTTATAATAATGAAAGATTGTTCTACCTTTTAAAATAGATACAAGATTTTTGGATAAGAAACTATCTAATTGAATGGAATCTTCTGAATGGCAGGCTTGATTAGAGCTTCTTCACTTATAAATGAAGCAGATAATCTGCAAAGACTTAAAAAGTTTAAATCAAAATTATTCCATTAAGCAATCAGTGGCTATATAAGAACATATGTATGATTTTCATTTTATTTAATTAACTATTTAAAGAGTTGCTTTTATTTTATTTTATAAGCCACCCATAATTTTATGTTGATATCCTACCTTTGCCACAACCTGTACTAGACACTGTAAGTGGTGTCTTGATGTGTTTTCATGTACATAAATAGGTTATCTGAGATGAATGGTCCTTGACTAAATCTTTCCTGGGAAGAAGGAAACACATAACTCTTGTTTAACTTCCACGTGGATATGACTGTGCAGCATGATCTACTTTTCTAGGCATGCCAGTTTCCAGTGTTTCTGCATGTCCCTGCAGTCCCGCTGGCCTACTCCCTATCTGTATGGATACAGAATTTTGTCCCTCTTCAAGAGATGATGTAAACATACTGAGAAAAATTTACTAAGATAAAGACAGCAAAACCAAGGGACTGCTTTTATAGGAAGAAGGCCCATTTTGCTATCGGTTCAAGGAAGAATCAAGAATTAGCTGTAAATGAGAGAGAGAAACAGCAATACTTGAAGGAAAACATTAGGTACAAGAAAGGAGAATTATTAGCTTTTTAGAAACATTTGCTTTAAAGCAGGACAGATAACTATCTCTGTCCTACATTCTTGTCCAGCTCTGCATACTGTTAAAATTAAAAAAAACGAGTGTAGGATCTCTGCAATGCCTCTATTTCATACACTTCAGACATCACATTTCTCTGCTATAGTACTTCAAGAACCTATGCCAGTTAATTTGCAACTGAGGAAAGAAATACTAGATTCCTGAAGGGGAGCTTGTCTTTGTTATGCGTCCTCCCTGGTTGGGTAGCAGGCACCCAGCTCTCAGAGGAGCGTGCAAGACAGGGAAACTGCATGCTAAGACTGTATACAGAGACCGAAAGGCAGTGCCTAAACTCTGCTCAGGTTGAAAAGACTAAGGATCCGCTGTGAGGCTTTAGTGAGAGTTCAGAAAGTTTACAGCGTAGATGAGAAGGCGGCTGTTAACATTACAAAATTAGGTGATTATAAAATTACAATATAAGTGATTATAAACCTACATTATGCAAGATTCCTAACCCTGACCTTTTTAAAGCATTATGGCAGAAAAAGCTGGTTCTGCATAGCAGATAGGAGCAATTTTGTTGATTTCCAAACTCGTTACCCAACACCATTGTCCCAAGCTGATTCTAACATTTTTCTCTTCCTCTTTGGTTAGCTTTGGTTTAGCAATGCAGTCATGCTGCGACAGTTCCAAATACGCATCTGAACCCTTTTCCCTATCAGACTGAGCAGTGCCCAGCAATGGGACACTCCATCTTTTGGGATGTTGTCCCATGGCTTTACCAGCTACTACTAACCTTCAGTGCGGAGAGGCACAGGCACATCCTGGCTGAATGCTCTATACTGGGTTCTGGAGACCAGAAATGCCTCCCAACAAATTCAAGACCAAAGGCAGATGGCTGCTGACATTACAATGTATCATCCAGCAGGAGCCAATGTTGAATTTCATTACGGATGTTAGCTTCTAATCTTTCTTGCAGTAAACTCAAATTATTCCATACTCCAACTCCCAGCTGAGCCATGTCACCAAACTACAATTTTAGTTCAGTGTGTTTCAAGAGAGAGATACTATATACTTAGCTGATACTGTTTAAATAACATCTTTCAAACAAATTATCATTCATCACCCTGTAAGAACATATATCTGGCAACATTTAAGACAAAGATAAAGGCTGATGTTGTTATGACATAAATGTAACGAATTATTATTAAGGTTTTGAATTCACAGTCAAGTCCCAAGAAAAAGAGCCCTAGCATCATCCTCTCTTCTTCCCAGGGTTCAGATATTTAAAATTCAGAAAGCTCTTGTATACTTGTGGAAAAATGATGGTCAGGATAGAGCAAGATAGACAATATGCCTGAATCCTCTGCATTTGAGGAAACTGTGGTGTAAAAACATTATGTGTATGTGTACTACAGTTACCATAGTGTGAAGTTTGTCCACAGAAGAATAAATGCCAAGAACAACCATTTTCAACAAACAGTGTGCTTTCCCAAAGCCTAATTCATAAGAAACTAACTGATACAAACTTCTGTTTCACATTTAGAAAAGAATGTGACTCAACAGTCTTGGCCATGTGGCCACCACAAGACAAAGGCATTTACGTCAAAGCCTACTGCAACTGCAGATAGATCCAAGTTGAGCTATTACCAGAGCAATATGTCTTTTTCAGGATTTATGGTCCTAAACTGTCGTTGCCAGACACTCTCTTCAATTTCACTCTCCAAAAGATGTCACTTTGACTAGATAAGCAAGCTAGGTAAGGCTAGACTGGACCAGTATTACCTTGAGTTACACTTAGATGTCGCTGCAGATTGAGGGACAATAAATGTCACCTCCATCTCCAAACACTTTGTTTTGAGGCAGATCCATAAAAAAAGAGTGAAACTGTTTTTCCAGGACACAGGGATAGCAGCTTATGCTGGGGAACTCCTGCTTCCCTTTTCTGGACATCTTGCAAGAAGTTAATATTCTTCCTTCTATTTGCATTGTAGTGAAGAAAATCAGGCAAATGTTACCGATTCCAGAAATGTATCCTTCCAACAGAAGCTCTGTGCCTCAGCAGTACTTAACTGAATTCTCTGGCTTCACCAATTCAGTTATTATTTTTGTATTATCTGGTAATTTAGATACAGTTATTGTAGGTTCTTCAGCCCATGTTAGATATTCTCTCTATTCCCCAGAGTTTTGTATCCTGTTTTATACTTCTTCTCTTGTTTTTATCAGTTGTCACCTATTGTGCCTCAGTATTTTACTCTCCGGTGCTTCAATTATAAATGAATGTGATGTGCTTCACAGCAGCTAGTTTCCATTTGCCATCTAAATATCTTTGTACGTGAATGGAGTAACCTACATTTAACTTCACAGACAGTTGTGCAAATCTACAGTATCTACAGTATCTCAGCTTCTGGGTTTTGTTTTGGGTTTTTTTGTCTGATTACTTTTATTTGACGATTGATTTCTTGCTGTTTTTTCCTCTGCTTTCCAAATAAAATAAAAAAAAAAAACAGGAAAAAGGGGAAAAAAAAAAGGTTAGGAAAGAAGTCACAGAGCCTATCCCTAAACCTGAAGGGAAAAAGGCTAGCTTGGGATATTAGAGGGCCCATCTGACCTTAAGTACATGGCTCCCTTGGTGGCATCCATGTACTTAAGCTTGGCAATTTCTTTAAAAAACTTCTATTACAAGCAAGAGTAGCTTGTCTGGTTTAAATGTCTTAGTAGTAGCAGTAATTATTTGCAAAGCTTTGGTAGTACCCCACAAGACTGATTTTCAGAAGTGCTTTCACCCCACAATTAAGTAGAAGCTGTTTTCCCAGTACTCCTAAAAACAAAACACGTTGAAAACAGAGAGGCAAGATCCCTGCTCTAAGAGTATTGCCTACACAGACAAAAGCCAGGTGAAGGCAACAGCAGGCATATGGACTGGCATTGACATTTATATGCATCTCCTTTGACTTATTTTCAGAAAATATTTGCAATGTCCAATACACATAAATGTGTTTGATACTTGTGTAATTTTCTTTTACATAAATATAAATACACTGAAGGAAAATTAAGTACACCTCACATCATGCTTCCCTATGCTCTTTATGCAGTATCACACGATAGTGAAATAGAAATTAGTATCCAATTCTTGGAACTTTGAGGTTGGGCTGTAAGTCTTAAAATCACATGAAATAAGAATCCGTACACTACATTATGAAAACCATCTTTCTTTTTATCAGGTAATTTTTTTTTCCTCACTTATTTGTCAGATATCTTTGCCTCAGTCCACATTATTCAGAAAATGTGGTGGGTAGAAAACATACGCTGAAGAAAAATGACCTGCCTACAAAGCTTATGGTTGACCACGCGTGTTTTAAGGGTGTTCCCACTTCTTAAAGTTACTTCACAGAGCAGATAATGATCTGTTCAAACTCATGGAAAGTATGGGGGCTTTTAGCGAAAATTGGGTATTAAGACTCATATGGTATTTTGTTAAGCAGTCATCTTGCTGCTTGCATCTGAATTTCATACTCAAACATGCATTTAATATAATGCCAGTGTTCAGAAAAACATATAAAACAACAAGCATGTATCCTTGTAGGAAAAAAGATCTCGGTACTAGAAGAACAGAAAATAGCTGCAGAGTGACAAAAACAATTCCAAGCAGAAGTCTTCAATACATAGTGATATAACATTGTATTTGGTTTGATTTTTGCTTTTCTGAATCCCATGAGCACCTAATATACCTTTTAGACTATTTCAAAATAATTTCAAGAATAAATAATTTGGTAGGACTTTTTTAATCAATTGTTAATCCATTATTTGAGTGGCAGTCTCACTAATCAGGAAAGCAGCATGAACAAGCGGTAAGTAAATACAAATCAAAATGCATCAAGAAATAAATGTCTGAAAAAAACAGCAATGCACTAGGGGATTTTCTGTCTTCAAATCTGTGCAAATACAGATTGAGCTTAAGATGTGTGGTTATTGGTTAAACAATTTTTAATGAAATACAAAGACCTATGTGCTCTTAAATGGATAATTTATGTGCAATGTTATTGTCTCTCAAGGTTTAATTAAATGTTTGCCTTGTGGCTAATCAGCTACAATTAATAAATGAAGCCTATATTCATGTCGCTGATAGAGAATGTTAAAATGGCCTCCATTAGAATTTCAGTATCATTTTTGTGGCTGGTTGATCACAACCGTCTAATGTATCAAAAACTTCCACAAAATTTTGTAAGGACACTAAGACAAAATTACATTAATATAATGCAATGTTTTTATCACAATGCATAATTTTAAGTTCAGTTTGGAGGTTAAGTACCTAGAACTATTTAATGTGGAAGTGTATGCCTACAAAGCGCTTTTCATCCCCAAAGTTTCCAAAGTTCAATTTAAACATCTAATATACCTAAAAAGAGCAATACATCCTACCCTTATGGATACAAAAGAGTTTACACATTGGAGCAAAACCATTCATTAATTGCCAGACCTACTAAACTCAAAGGATTCTGGCATGATACATTAAATGTTGTCTTAGGACTATGTAACAATAACACATTATTTTTCTAGACAGGCCTTTCCATGCCTCTTTCACTCTTTCTACTTTAAGTTATAAACCTCAATAGGTAAGCATTTAAAATGTAGGTGAACCACTGCTGGGCACCTTCCCACCTGAGTACATTATACAAATCACAGGCCAACAGAGAACAGGCCAAAGGCAATGCTGGCTGTCACTGACAGTGTTCCAGAGTCAGCTAGAAAGAGAATTTCAGACTCCTGACCTCAAAAGACAGCTGTTCTACGTAGTTAACATACTGTTATTTACCTTTTACGCTGCAGTAAGGCACAAAGCTCTCAGGGCTAGGCTCCATCATGAAACATTGTCCGTAAATAATATGTAGTTACTTGTCTGTATCAGTGTTTAAGATGAGAGGCAATCAACGGGCGTGACCAGAACTAGAAAACACTACTGGAAGAAGAGATTAATAGCAATTAAGAATAAACAATCTTCAGGGACCAAGTGCAAAACTACAGAGTTCCAACTTAATGGGGAAAAAAATTATTCTTCAGCGCAACTTAATAGGAACACCTTTTGCTGGCAGTCTTTCTGTTTCTCTCAAATGATTTCTTCAACAATTTAAGTATAACCTATCAGACAAGGAAGAGAACTTTACGGGATAATTCTATTGTCATCACTTAAGTCGTTCACTTTGATTGCACCCCGTTTGATTTAGTTACATTCTTGTTTAGCCACCAGTCATACCACATGCAGAATCATGACATTCACTCAGAGGAATCTGAAAGACTGTAAATAGTACTGTCTTCTATTAGTATAAAGAAAGGCATAAATAATTACACTACAGTAAGGATACTGGCTGTATATTTTGTCTCACGAAATGAAAACTTATTTAAGAATAACATTTCTCTTGGGGTTGTAAAGACATCTTTATCTGTAAGTCACTGTTCTTTTACACAGGCTTCCATTTATTACAGAATGAAGACTATACAAATTAATGCATTGGCACTATTTAGCTCAGTTCTCCGTGAAACAAAGCTTGTACCAACATATACCAGAATAAACAGACAATGACACACTGAATACACAAAACACAGTGAAGTTTTCTAAATGTGATTACAGTGGCTGTTTTTATCAGTTACTAATATCGGTTCTACACATAAAACATTTTTTTAAAAATGCTCAATAGGATAAACGGTCTTAACCTAATTCTGATTACTATTTTCCATTCAATCATGAAGGAGACCTTCAAATTCACTTGCCTGAGGCACTGAGAAGCTCCAGGTCTTTGACGCTCATGAAAGAAAGATAACAATCACTCTTCAGGGGAGAGAGATCTTATTATACGTACCCTGTGGGGTTTTTTTATCCTTTATCAAACTGCACCTTTGTGGGCCTTTAATTTCTTAATGGGTTGTTTATCCTTTCTCCCACAATTCACGATGATAAGCTAGATGTCACATAGATACTGTTATGGTGATGAAAAAGTTGTACTGATGAGCCAAGTCAGCGATGTAGTTTGATTAACTTTTTATATAAATCTTTCCAGACAGCTTTCAAAAGAAGGCAAAACAAATAAGTTGATAATGTTAGATTTTTCACGTGCTGAAACATTTGTATCTGATGCAAACCTATAAATCTATGAGTACTAATACCTGAAGTAAGTAAACATTACCACAGAACCAGGAGGAGATATTAACGGGATAAATTTCAGTTTATTGTAAAGAGGAGGAGTGAGAAAAGGAGCGGGAGTAGACGTATGAAGTGCATGCTGGGGTGGTTTTCTCTGTAATGCATGTAGAATATAGGGCCTACAATGGCATGATATGAAAGACTTAACAGCATCGGTTTTGGAAAGCAGTGTAACTTGTGACTTCATCATTCATTGCTAAGTTTATTAGGTGATCTCAAGCAAATGCTAATAAAACTTTTGTAAAATGCCACCTTTGTTTATCCTGTACATGATTCTCAGGTTAAAGAAATACTGATTTAGACAGTTCTGAGGTGTGTTAGGTTACCATGAATCCATCATTTGCAATAGCCATAAAACTGAAGTGCAGTATTTCTGGATCTTCCAGGACTATAAATTAATGTTTCTACTCTCTTTTTAACAACACAAACTCAAATTTCTAGGCATGCAGAACAATAAGGCCTGAAGAGGAGAATTTTTTGCCCATTGTAGCCCTTATTTGAATGGCTGAAGAAATGCTGCTTTTGTAAAAAATAAATATATTTTCTCTTTTTTTTTTTGGCATATCCTCTTCCCTAGTACCTATTTCTACTAAGGCACATTCCATACTTTCATAAACACTCAGACTAGATTGTTACTGAAATAACCATACCTTGTTTTAGTAAATCATAATTATATTTATCCTCCTTTTAACTACATCAGCCCTTGCTGGGAAGGGTTACTACTTATGTTAGCAAGTTTTTAGCCACACAAGTGGTTCCATTTGAAATGAATTCAACAACTTACATAAATAAATGCTCACCAGCACGTTAGAGTAGTGTTAACACAGTCCTATTTTGCTTAGTTTCCCATTACAGTGTTTGAACTGACATAAGCAAAGAGAAATTGAAATCCTGATAAAACAAAAGCTTATGGTGTCTAACCCTTTTGCTCTAATGCTACTGTGGAAGACTTCCATCTAAACCCAGATGCAAGCTAGATCTGATTACAGTGGCTGTTTTTATCAGTTACTAATACCGGTTTTACACATAAAACATTTTTTAAAAAATGCTCTATAGGATAAACAGTCTTAACCTACAGCAAGATGAAACACGACAAGAACCGGGAAGTAAAGATTTTGGAGACTTCTGTTCTCTCTCAAATATTTAGCTGTTTCCTGCGCCTATTATGCCAGCAATGGAACTTGACAATTATCTAGTGCATCAATGCATAATACGTATATAATGAATAGCAAGACTAGAGATCCTTATAGTAATTTTTACACTGCAAGTTTGTTTGATCTTCATCAGCACTGCTGTCTCCATCTCATCACTCAAATAGAAAGCTAAAAAAGGAGATACATGACGTAGAGACATTGCTGAGGTTGGTTAAACAGGATGCAAGTGCCGCGTTAGAAAAAACAGTGGCAATCTTTAGTCTGTATGATACCACTCATTCACATCTAAATATGTATTTGCCATAAAGAAAAAAAATCACAGAGGCAAACCCTCCAATTTAGTTGCGCATTTCAGCTGCCTCTGAAATTAAAAGAGATGGCTCTTGTAGAAAAGTAACTTTCATATTCAGTAATACGTTATTGCTGTCAAAAAAGAGCAGCTCCAGGTCTTGCCTGGCACAGCCTTCCTTGGCTAATTACCACCTGTACTAGGAACCCTATATGTGAGGGGGTATTTACCCCACTTGCTTCTTCATGTGCTAGCTTCATGCTGGTACCAGCATGACCAGCAAGTTTTGCAGCATCACCAGTACCTACCAACAAAGCAGCTGATCAACACATGGCAGAACTGGGCTCCATACTAGCAGATTGGTCCACAAAATCCTCATGCTCATCTCTAAAGAAACCAAAGGGGTATCACGTACAGAGTGATTAGGAGTAAGGTACCTAAATATGGTTTTGAAGAGTCTGCTGTGAAAGAAAAACATAATATACCTGGGGAAGCGTCTTGTGTGTGTATAAGAGAAAACCATTTCTGGTGGTACTTGGCCTACTGTTCTACTTAGAATCGCCAATTACACATTTCACTAACATAGGAACATTAGAAAGGTAGAAATGCTGTCTACCTCTCAGAGGTATAAGGAAAAGATGCATAGGAAAATTAATCATTTTATGGACAGAATCTGTTTTGAGAGATGACAGGTTTTCTGCTATTTGTCTTCAAAGGAAGTTCATGCAAAATGTTGAAAATTGAGGTTAGAAGTATTGACTGCAAAACCTTACAGGAGTCTCCAGAAATTGTCTGGTTTTCTTAGGTTTTCTGTATTTCACTTGGTATGAAAAACAACAGTACTGTCACAGTCGTCTTTTGATTAAAATTTGTGCCAAATCAGTGCCCAGCTTAGCATACCATCCAAGGTCTCAAAACGCTGCAGAATCTTCTCATTCACCTCCTTTCAACTCTAGTCTTGGGCCTGGTGGAGGAGGAAGTTTGACTAAAGAAATTCTGCCAACTTCAGATATTATTTGTGTTACATCAGCCTGTTACGTCTCCAGACCTGCAGCCCACAGCAGCCAGCACTAGCTTTTATACATCTTGTGCACTTTGTGCATCTTTGTACACTCATTTCTGTCTGGTAGCATGCTCAGTGTTGCCCTCCTCCAGTTCCCTGGTTTTGTTTTTTTGAAACACTGACATTTTTTGCGCCTTTTTTTTTTTTCTATTTTTCTCCATGATCACTTTTGTTTTCACCAAGTCCATCTCTCTTTCCCCTCTTCTAGAGTGAAGGCTTGGGGACACTTCAATTCTGGGGTTTTTTTCTGCAGTGGACAGGTTAACAGGTAATAGAAAAATCAAAACTACCAGGGACCAGAGACGGACAGCTAGGCAGAAGCCAAACAGGTTCTTAACTAGTTTTATGAGCAGTATTCAAGTATTTGATATTCAAGAATATCCACATATGTTCTGGTAAGTTTTTGGCATTGCCACATTTAAGCACAGATAATATATTAGCAATTTCTTTTTCACTAAACCATTAAGGGTGCACAAACACATTTACTAATAGTATCAGCTACTCAAAATTATCAATATATTACACTTTTTGCCTCTTTAGATTATGTTTTTGAATATGCCAACATCTGAACACCAAGCTTTGCTCAAACAAATTAAGTTTTCACACAAACAGTTTTTGCAAAGTTGATCTGCTATAAAATATTACCATTCCTTGAATGTTATCATTGCTTACAGAATTGGAAGAAGACCAACCGGAACGATAGTAACAAAACGTGTTAGCAATTGAAATTTAATTTTTTTCCATGGACAGACACCCTCTCGCTTCAGGACTTGCAGGCCAAACATTTCTAGACGGATTATATTGGTGCTACAATACAGCACTGTAATAGGAGTTGGCTTCATCCTTAACCACAGAAAGGCTACTGCCTCTTCATATTACTATACAGATGTAGAATTCCTTTGATTCTTTTCTAAAAAGAGTGTCCTCTCTAAGTTACATATTGTTTGGCATGCAGGATCCTTTGAACACATCTCCATTAAAAAATTCTTACTTTGCTTCCAAGTCAAATGAATTATATATGCTTAACATGGAAGATGTAGCCATGGTGTAAAATAGCTGCTTGTGAAATATTTCAGTTATTCCAGAACATTACCAGTAACTTTAAATCTGCTGGTTTATCTTTTCATTTTTTACAAGTTTTCTTTGTAAGTTTATGTATAGGATACAAATAACTGTGTCACTGAAGTGCTCCATCCAAAAAGCCATATGATTATAAGTCAAATGCTTTACTGAAGCATTTGATTAAATTGCATCAATATGTGAATCCTGCAGCCCCATTAAGAAAAAAGTCTGTTTGCCAGCCTGTTTTTCTGCCAGGATATATTAATTTTTTTTTAGCATAAGCCCATGTTAATTGGAATTATCTGTCTTCTTTTACATTCTTTGTTAACTAAGTTTTATATTGGCCATTCTGTATTTGCCTGTGACCAATGTCATATTGATAAACTAGTATTATTCCATTTATTCTTTTAAAGTATTAGAACAATACTAACTTTATCCTCTTTATGTAAATGTTGTTGTGTTCCAAGACCTTCTGAAAATGAACACTGATAGTGCATATTTCTTGACATGTTCACTCAAAACTCTCTAATGCCAGTTCTCTTTTAGTAATTTGTAAATTGAACCATCCTCCTACATTATCATTTGAATAGAAAACAACTTTTCAATACCATACAACATAACTACATCAGCTGCCATCTTCCCAAATGCACAGAAGAAATATGTATGTTTTAACATTCCAAGTTTGTCACTAAAGATGGTTAAAGCTGACATCTTTATCCCTTAATAGGGTATTCTCACTATTCAGATCATTTTCTATATTCTAAACTTGAAAAAACTTTCATTTTCCTCATTTTAACCCTGTTGTCCATACGTATATTTCCCTTATAATCTTTTACTTCCCACAGTAATTTTCTACAATTCCTAGTTTCTAGTGTACATGTTTGATTCCACATTCCTTCTTCTGTTTCATAGATGTTTTCCTTGCAAACCACCCTGGCTTTTCAGTTGTGGGATTATGGCTTTGTGGCTATCTGGGCTAACATCCTTAAACGGTTTCCAATTATTACTGTCCCACTTCCGATTAAATTCTTGCTCCCAACATATTTACCTTGTAATAGTATTCACCTTTATAAAATTAGCCTGTTCAAAGCATTAGGTTGGTTTGGACTTAATTCTGTTTGCACATTAGAAAGGTGATGAAATCGTTATCAGTTACACCTAAGCTATGGCTAATTTTTCATTCTGTGATCAATTCCTTTTCATCTGACAAGATGAGGTCTAATGTAGAATTCTCCTTTGTTGGATGCAACACAATTTTTGAGTTAGGAAATTGACATTCAAAGTATTTTGAAATTCGAAGTACATTTTGACACAAGCAGCATGAGAACAGCATATGTCACTCAGATTGAAATTCACTGCAGTACAGCAGTGTTTTCCCTACGTGTTGTAGGTGGGTAAGGCATAGGTCATGCTGTTCTCTAGTGTGATTTGATATCAGCTAAGTACCCTGTCAACTTCTGACTTATCCGTTAGAACATTGACCCATAAACATTCAAGATCATTTGCTTCTGATTGCCATCAACTCAGGAACACGTAATGCCACTTTTGAAGTGCTTTCTGTCCACTTGATCCTTCCAAAATAGATTATAACAATTGATTTTGACATTCCAGTTTCCCAACCAGTTTTAGCAATAATAACTAGGTCAAATCTGTGCTAAAAAACGACCTCTTCTGCTGGTGTGAAGTCTCCAACAGTAAAAAAGAGGCTACCGAAAAAGTCTCTGCTCTTTGTATTCTTTAGCATCTCAACTGTGGCTTCCCTTACCGTTTTCATTTGCACTTACCAGCAGCTCATTGGTTCCTTCTCACTATTCCCATTTCCTCCAAGCTCCCGGACTTCCTAGCCGTCAGTCCCTTAGAAGAACAGTTCCCTTGTTACAGTAAATTAAGCAGCAGGCTCTCATCAACAGAAAGCGGCAAAATTTTCCACAAACCGAAAGCCTTCACGTTAATGTCACTTAGAGATGAAGTCTAGTCCTTCCTACTTGCTCTTTTCCATTGCTCAGAAGTCCTGAAGGATGCTGGAGAAGATCAGAGGTCCTGAAAGAAAAAAGGCTGCTCACTGGAAGTGTTCGTCTACAACCCAAGAGACTGCCCACAAACCTTCCTTAAAGTATCGACATGATATTGTCACCGGTTCTTCGCTTGCCAACTTCAGAAACGTAACGAGCTTCGAGAGACGCTCCCGTCCGAGATAAGCTCAACTGGAGCTCGGCTGAGCTCCGAGGAGGCGCACACTCGCTTACCGTCCCCTGCAGGGCCCGTTAATGCCGGACGCCTCGAGCCCTGCTGACTTCTCACATCTTCCACATTTTTTCACGCTCCAAAGCGGAGCTGGCGGCTCACCTGGCCTGCAGGCCTCCGCCAGACGGGGGTCGTTGGGCTTGTCCCTCACGCCTCG
>NW_010515479.1:0-9472 GCF_000687285.1 Phaethon lepturus
CCTGGCCTCTAGCCAAGGTCAACCCAGCACAGGGAAATATATACATATATACTATGTGGATCCATCCAGTAACTGGATTTAGACACTCAGTCTATCCAGTAGCTGGCCCCTGGATCCCCTGGTCTCCCCTGATGCTGGTAGCTGGGCATACGAGCCCCAAGGCCCATAAGCCCCATTCCAGTTGCCAGTACAGGCCTCCTCTCACATACACACACTGTGGTCCCCCAGTAGCTGGGCATAGACACTTGATCTACCCAGCAGCTGGCCCCTGGATTCCTCCAGTCTCCTCAGTTGCCTCCCACAGAAACACACCACACAGATGTAAATGAGTCTCTTATTCCACCCCCAGACCCCACAGTCCCTTCAGTATGTGGTTTTGACCCTCTGGTAGCCACTTCCTCCAGGTGCCTCACCCTTAGAGACACATGCATACCTGGCTCCCAAGCCTTCTCCAATGTGGGTCCTTCCCACAGGCTGCAGTTCTTACCAGCATGGGTCCTTTCCATGGGGTGCAGTCCTTCAGGAACAGACTGCTCCAGTGTGGGTCCCCACAGTGTCACAGGTCCTGCCAGGAAACCTCCTCCTGTGTGGGCTTCTCTCAACGGGGTCACAGTTCCTACTAGGAGCTTTCTTCTGCGTTGGCTATCCACAGGCTGCAGCTTCCTTCAGGGCACATCCACCTCCTCCAGCGTGGGGTCCTCCACGGGGTTCAGGGTGGATATCTGCTCCACTGTGGACCTCCATGGGCTGCAGGGGAACAACCTGCTTCACCATGGGCTTCACCACGAGCTACAGGGGAATCTCTGCTCTGGTGCCTGGAGCACCTCCTCCCCCTCCTTCTTCACTGACCTTGGTGTCTGCAGAGTTGTTTCTCTCACATATTCTCACTCCTCTCTCCTGGCTGCTATTGCGCAGCAGGATTTTTTACCGTTTCTTAATCTCAAGGTTGTGGTTTTGAGCCCCACAGTGGGCACCAAAAAGGACTGTTATGGTTTAACTCCAGCCAACAACTAAGCACCATGCAGCCGCTCACTCTCTATCCCCCCATAGTGGGATGGGGGAGGGAATCAGAAGTGTAAAAGTGAGAAAACTCATGGTTTGAGATAAAGACAGTTTGATAGGTAAAGCAAAAGCTGTGCACACAAGCAAAGCAAAACAAGGAATTCTTTCACTACTTCCCATCGGCAGGCAGGTGTTCGGCCATCTCCAGGAAAGCAGGGCTCCATCATGTGTAACGGTTACTTGGGAAGACAAACACCATCACTCTGAGCATCCCCCCTCCTTTCTTTTTCTTCGCCCCAGCTTTATATGCTGATCATGATGTCGTATGGTATGGAATCCCCCTTTGGCTAATTTGGGTCAGCTGTCCTGGCTGTGTCCCTTCCCAGCTTCCCGTGCACCCCCAGCCTTCTTGCTGGCAGGCCAGCATGAGAAGCTGAACAGTCCTTGACTACTTAGCAACAACTGAAAACATCATTATATCAACATTATTTTCATCTCAAATCCAAAACACAGCACTATACCAGCTATCAGGAAGAAAATTAACTCTATCCCAGCTGAAACCAGGACAGTTGGCTTCTTCACAGGTAGAAATTTTTATATCAGGATTGGATCGTTTACTGAAGAGGTGTTTTAGTTTGAGCAGGAATTAACAGGAACTACATTGTATTATTCGGCTCACAGTAGAGCATCCTGTGACATGTTCAATGTGGTGTTAGCTATTATACTATGTTAACTCAGTAGCAGATTCTGGTTTGGGGGTTCTTTTGTTTCTTTTTGTGCTCCTTCACAGGGTTGCCGGCGTAAGTATAATATCAATATGGTAGTGGGTAATTAAGGTAAGTTTTTGGTCATCTGTCTCTTAAGCCATCTTTTTTTTTTTTTTTAACTGTTCTCGCTGTGATCTAAGTCAAACAACTTCCATTTTTAGCATTATAGCTCTTTCTGCTTTATTTTATAGAATCATGGATTTTCCAGGATACTTCGAGCAAGTCTTTCAGCAGCTAAACTACCAGAGGCTTCATGGCCAACTTTGTGACTGTGTCATAGTGGTGGGAAACAGACATTTTAAAGCCCATCGCTCTGTTCTGGCAGCGTGTAGCACACACTTCCGAGCTCTCTTTACCGTAGCAGAGGGTGATCAAACTATGAACACAATTCAGCTGGACAGTGAAGTGGTGACAGCAGAAGCTTTTGCTGCCCTGATTGATATGATGTACACTTCTACACTAATGCTTGGGGAGAGCAATGTAATGGATGTCTTGCTGGCTGCTTCTCACCTACATTTGAACTCTGTTGTTAAAGCCTGTAAACACTACCTTACTACCAGGACACTACCAATGTCTCCACCTAGTGATAGAGTTCAGGAGCAAAATGCATGCATCCAAAGATCTTTCATGCTTCAGCAGCTTGGGCTGAGCATTGTGAGCTCTGCATTAAATTCCACTCAGAGCACAGAGGAACAACTAAATACCATGAGCTCATCGATGAGAAGTAACATAGAACAACGTACTACCTTTCCTATCCGGCATCTCCACAAGCGTAAACAGTCTTCTGATGATCGGGCCAGACAACGAATCAGACCTACCGTAGATGAGTCCATTTCAGATGTTACTCCAGAGAGCAGGCAGTCAGTAGTTCATTCACAAGAAGATTTTTTTTCACCAGATGATACACTGAAGAATGTGGACAATTCTAAGGCTGATGCTGATACCGATAAACAAGCAGATAATACTATTATGTTTGATCAGTCTTTTGGTGTTCAAGAAGATGCTCAAGTGCCCAGCCAGTCAGACAACAGTGGAGGAAACATTTCACAGGTATCCATCTCATCTCAGGTAATACAAGTGGAAACCAGTTTTGATCAGGAAGCTACTTCTGAAAAAAACAACTTCCCATGCAAAAATCCGGAGGTCAGTCTAAATGAAAAAGAACACACAGGGGTGGTGGTTAAATCTGAGCCTTTGAGTTCCCCAGAGCCTCAAGATGAAGTGAGCGATGTCACTTCTCAAGCAGAAGGTAGTGAGTCTGTTGAAGTGGAAGGAGGAGTGGTGAGCACAGAGAAGATAGAACTGAGTTCTGAAAGTAGTGATCGTAGCTTTTCTGACCCACAGTCTATTACTGATAGGGTGGGAGACATCCATATTATGGAAGTGTCAAATAACCTGGAACACAAGTCCACTTTCAGTATCTCAAATTTTCTGAATAAAAGCAGAGGTGGTAACTTTGGTGCAAGTCAAAATAGCAATGATAACATTCTGAATACACCAAGGGACTGCAGAATCGATGGTGATACCTCTTATCTATTGAGTCCAGAATCTGGGCCTGCTAGTAGTCATTCCTCTGTTACAGTTTGTCATGTAGAGAATCCATTCAGTGAGTCTGCAGACTCTCATTTTGTTAGACCAATGCAGGATGCAATGGCTCTTCCATGTGTACAGACTTCCGGATACAGGGATACAGAACAATTTGGTATGGATTTTCCAAGGTCAGGCTTGGGCCTGCACTCTTCATCAAGGACAGTGATGGGATCTGTAAGAGGTGGAGCTAGTAGCTTTCCTGGCTATCGTCGCATAGCCCCCAAAATGCCTGTTGTGACCTCTGTCAGGAGCTCCCAGCTACAAGAGAACACTTTCAGTTCCCAGCTGTTAATCAATGGGACCACTTCTTTTGAAAATGGACATCCTTCACAACCCGGTCCACCACAGTTAACAAGGGCATCTGCAGATGTCCTTTCAAAATGTAAGAAGGCCTTATCTGAGCATAATGTCTTGGTTGTTGAAGGTGCTCGTAAATATGCCTGTAAGATCTGCTGCAAGACTTTTTTGACCCTAACAGACTGTAAGAAGCACATTCGTGTGCATACAGGAGAAAAGCCTTATGCCTGTTTAAAGTGTGGCAAACGGTTCAGCCAGTCGAGCCATCTATATAAACATTCCAAAACAACCTGTCTGAGGTGGCAGAGCAGCAATCTACCTAGCACTTTGCTTTAATCTCCCCCACTCCCTAGACCCATGGGAATGCTAATACAAACTTTTAAGACCGGAGTATTTCAGGAACACTAATGTTCTTTTGTTCAAGGCTGAAGGTTAAGAAGCTGCCCTTGTAGATTAGTGAATGCTTGCATGTGATTGTGCTGCATTCACAAAAGTCTTGGTTCTGTAAATTGGTGCTAATGCCATATTTACCTCACAGGGGTGTTGTGAGACATCCGTTAATGAACTGCTTTGAGATCTTCAGAAGGAGGCACTGTAGACAGGTTAAGAGTTATTGTTAAATCCATGCAGGTCTTGGACTCACAGGGATGTAATCCCTAAAACTAAGTAGTTCTATTGTTGGGCAGACAGGTGGGGGTTGA
This sequence comes from Phaethon lepturus, assembly GCF_000687285.1. Lineage (NCBI taxonomy): Eukaryota > Metazoa > Chordata > Aves > Phaethontiformes > Phaethontidae > Phaethon > Phaethon lepturus. The sequence continues at coordinate 4,358 of NW_010515479.1, forward strand.
GTGAGAATGTAGTTAACTCCTGATTACATTGGAGTAGCATGTTTCAAGAATGAAAAACTGAAGGGCAAATAATTGGAGGGTGGGGTGTAAAATTTTGAAAACATTTAAATAAATGACTCATAAGTTGGTAAGTTGTGTATGAACAGTAATGCAAAGAGATCTTTACAGTAACTAATACAGGTTACATATTCTTAAAAGAAAACCAACCTTGGATGCACCTGTCTGCCATAAAATGCTTTAAAATGTTAATTATGAAAGTAGTTTCAGGGTTCTGAATGCATTTTTGGCTGTTATGCAGTAAAGGACAGTGTGTAATGAAGGTACTTAAAATAAGTCCACGACAAGTAACTTCTGGACTGTTAGACATGTATATAAATACTTTGAATACAGCAAGATCTGATTGTTTCACCATTTTTTCTGTAAAAACTTGTATTGAGTAATAAGTGAAATACTGTTTCTTGTTTGTGCTATTCTTAGCAATATTTTAACCAACTTGTATTTCATATGTTTAAATTTTATAGACGTGGAAGCCTGAAACGAGCTTGTCTATATCTACTTTGTTTTTTTAGAATGAGATGATTTGTGGTGGCTCTTTCTACTGGGTAAGGTAGTTTCTTACCCCAGATGCAGACAGTCAATCTATCTGATTCACATTACTGTGCAAGCACACTATCGTTTCCTCATTTTATCTTCAGGCTTTAATTTCTTCTTCCATATACTTACTGTCCTTCCTAACTATAGATTGTTCCTCAGATCAACGTCAGGAATAAGCCTCACTCACCATATTTATAGATGTCTCTGTGTAACATGTAGCTGTCAACACCAATCCTTCAGTTTAGAGTAGCATCATAAATATACTTTTTCAAGTAAGTAAAAATCTAGCATTAATTTAATTAAAAATATAGCATTAGACACTTTGTAAAGCAGAAGTTCAGTGATCTTTATTCTTCAGGTGAATCGCTGTTGTGGTTTAACCCGGCAGGTAGCCAAAAAAACCACATAGCTGTTCACTCACCCTCCCTGCCCCTGCACAGTGGGATGAGGGAGAGAATTGGAAAAGGGTAGAACTAATGGGTTGAGATAAAGACAGTTTAATAGGGCAGGGGAAAAAAAATAATTATAATAATAATGATAAAAGAATATACAAAACAAGTTGATGCACAGCACAATTGCTCACCACCCGCTAACCGATGCCCAGTTAGTTCCTGAGCCGTGGCCCCTCCCCAACCAACTCCCTCAGTTTATATACTGAGCATGACGTCATATGGCATGGACTATCTCGACTGTGTCCCTTCCCAGCTTCCCATGCACCCCCCGCCTTCTTGCTGGCAGGCCAGAGCATGGGAAGCTGAACAGTCCTTGACTGCTTAGCAACAACTGAAAACATCAGTATGTTATCAACATTTTTTCATCCCAAATCCAAAACACAGCACTATACTAGCTATCAGGAAGAAAATCAACTCTATCCCAGCCAAAACCAGGATGATCGCATAAATTGTGTTTTAATTTCCTCCTCTTAGAAACCACTGTAACTGATAATGTTTGCAGGGTTTTTTTGGTTTTGGTTTTGGTTTTTGTTACAGATGCCCACGAACTAACTACTGCCTTTCAATATATTAGGTTTCTAAATAAATTTTTTAGTACTTATACTGATAAATGTTACTCTGCTATGTGGGAGCTGGGTCAGTGCTTCAGCATGTCAATTTTACCTAGAACAGACAGATATTTAACATTTTCTATATCTAAGTCACACAGCAGTTGCTGCTTTTAATAAAACGTACTTGTGAACTTCCCCTCTTTTGTTCTGTATAGCAAATATATCCTGTGTGATGTTATTGACCAATTTTGAGGAAACTTGTGATGTCCGATAGACAGGTGTCCTTCTGAATGATCTTAGGTTTATATTTAGGTGAACTAAAAAGAAAATCCTAATTCTCAGTGCTGTAACTAATTTTAACTGGATGAACAATCCAAAGTATTGAAGCACCAAAACAAAGTGTGCATTGTCTGACCAAAGGAAATATGGAACTCTCTCTACATGTGTCTTTATATGAAACTGTAGTTCACTAATAAAGAAATACAGCTTTATCTCCTCTAACCACACTTCTCCATGTTGGAAAAACTGCCTAATGTCTGTCAATACTTTATTTGCAACTTGAGCATCCAAAGTAAATAAGAACTATGGTGAATACTTTAGTATGTTAAAATCTCACTATAGGTTTTATTTAATGGTCACATTTCTGGATCTTTATTTTTAAAGCATTAAAGAAATTTGTCATACTTACAGAAAGCAGTAGGAAAGAGCACATTTTGTTTGATAATCCTATTGATATCAGGGTCTAATGACATTGAGCCTCACTCAGTCTCACTGGGTCAACAATAAGATACAGTATTTTCTAGTTAATTATCTTGCTTGTGCGTTGCCTTATTAGTGACATCCTGCCTATTTTTTTCCATCTTCCCTGCCTTTCTAGTTTTCCCTTAAAATTAGTTTTATCTGTATTTTCTATCTGCTTTCATATGCTACATTGCACCTGAAGCCCTACCATGTTTAACTGTACTTTTTGACTAGCCAGAGGTTGTAAGGGAGGACTTAGTTTAAAAACAATTTTTTTTTTTTTTTTGCGAGTAGCAGTTTTTCATTTTCATCATCCATTGATTCTAGTGTTCCTGGAGGGGCATACTGAAAACCCAGGGACTTGTGTCTGACTGCTCTTGCTTTCTTGGTCTTTCACTATCATAGATTCACAGAACATTTGGGTTGGAAGGGACCTCAGGAGGTCTCTAGTTCAACATCCTGCTCAAAACAGGGTCAGCTATGAGGTCAGACCAGGTTGCTCATGCTTTGTGCAGTCAGGGCTTGAAAACCTCCAAGAACAGAACTCCCACAACCTCTCTTGGCCCCTGTTCCACTGCTTGACTGTCCTCATAGTGAAAAAGTTTTTCCTCATATCCAGTCTGAACTTCTCTTGTTTCAACTTTATGCCTATTGTTTCTCATCCTCCCACTATGCACCACTGTGAAGAGCCTGGCTCCATCTTCTTGTTGATCTCCTTGTATGTATTGGAAGGCTGCTACTAGGTCCCCCAAAGCCTTTTTTTCTCCAAGCTGAACAAGCCCATTTCTCTCAGCCTCTCCTTATGGGGCATTTGCTCTAGCTCCCTGCACTTCTTGGTGGCTGTACTAGGTCTGGCTGGGATGGAATTAACTTTCTTCATAGCAGCCCATATGGTGTTGTGCTTCGCATTTGTGGCTGAAACAGTATTGATAACACGCCAATGTTTTGGATATTGCTGAACAAGTCCTTGCAGGGTGGATGTTTGACTGCTGGCCAGGGTCAACCCACCCCAGTGGTCTTCCACTGAATTTCCTCCATTTTGTTGAACTCTTTCCTATATTGGGTGCCCAAAACTGGATGCAATATTCTAGATGTGGTCTAATGAGTGCCAAGTAAAGGGAGATGACCACTTCCCTGGATCTATTTGCTATGTTCCTGTTAATACAGCCCAGGATGCTGTTAGCTGCCTTTGCTGCCTGGGTATACTGCTGGCTCATGTTCAGCTTGCTTTCTACTACAGTCCCCAGCCCTTTACAGCAGAGCTGCTTCCCAGACAGTCTGTCCCCAGCCTGTATAGTTGCATGGAATTTTTTTCCCTCATGGGGGCAGAGTTTGGCATTCATCCTTGTTGAGTTTTATAAGGTTCTTCCTTTTGGCCCATTCCTCCAGCCTGTCTTGGCCTCTGAATGGCAGCTCTGCCCTAGCATATCAACCAATGCCCTAATTTGGTGTCATTTGTAAACTTGATGAGAGTGCACTCTATCACCTCCTCCAGGTCATCGAAGAAGTTGTTAAACAGGAAAGTTCCCAGGATACACCCTTGTAGTACTTGACTTGTAACCAGCCTCCAGGTAAAGTAAGACTCATTAACCACTACCCTCTGAGCCCAACCATCCAACCAGTTTTTTACACATCTAGTTGTCTACCCATCCAGAGTGTAATTTCCCAACTTGGATACAAGAATATTGTGGGAGACAGTATTGAAAGCCTTGCTGGAGTCGAGCTAAATGACATCCAGTGCTCTCTCCTTGTCTACAAATCCAGCCATTTTATCATAGAAGACAATCAGGTTGATTAAGTGTGATTTATTCTTGGTAAATCCATGCTGACTGTTCTTAATCACTGTAGTGATCCCGACCAGGGGACCATAGTACATTGAGGAATTTGTGATACACATAACAGTTAACCTGAGGAGGCCAGGCCTGTGCTGTGCTGCACAGACAGCTTGGCCTTCAGGTCTGTGTTTGTGCTGCACAACTCCCTGCTGCTGCAGGATAAACTCAGCCAGCTCATTGTAACAGAGCACCAACTTGGTACCAGCAATTATGCCACCTGTGTGTCCTTGTCTTTATCTAACAGTGCAGCAAGAAGTTCTCATGTGAACATCCTTTGTGAATAGAGTTGTTTTCTTGTAAGGAAATTACATAATAGCTCAAATGACCAAAAAGGAGGAACCTCACTCCATGGACAGAATCTGCACAGCATGCCATGGGAAAATTCATCTGATGCTGCACAAATACAGGGTTCCCAGCATCTGAAGGGACGTAAGATTTACTCGCTATCTATATTCCTCTTCTTATTCTGTCTTATTAAAACAGCTATTTTACTAAGCCATTTGTTGTTAGGCTTTTCTTACTGAGATCCAGAAAGAACCCTTCACTGTCTTGCTTGCTCACTTTTCTCCACCCCCCATCCCCCCCAATGCAGAACAGTGACCTTTTTCTTCTTCATGTGCCCTGAAACATGTTTTAAGAAGGGTCAGTTCATGATTTTCTCAGGAACTAAAGTTAGACTGACTGGCCTGTAATTCCCTGGATCATCTTTTTGGCCTTTTTTGAAGATGGATGCAACATTTTTCCTTTTTCAGTCATCAAGGACCTCCCTGATCTCCACAACCTTTCCAAGATGATAGAGAGCAGCCTCCCAGTGACATCAGCCAGCTCTCAGCACCCTTGGATGCATCCCATCTGGCCCCATGGACTTGTATGGGTTGAGATTTATCAAGGGGTTCTTGATTTGACCCTCATCCACTGCGGGAGAAGGATGGACTTCACAAC
>NW_010515480.1:0-4720 GCF_000687285.1 Phaethon lepturus
GGTGTCTAAAAGAGAAAGGCTGCAGCCCTAACAAAGTAGAAACTCACTATGGAAGCGAGCAGGGTGCATGACTATTCAATAGCCAATGTTAGTGGTCAGGATCTGTGTTCTGGAAGATGTAGGTGCAAATCCCTGTTTTCATTTTAGACAAAGCAGCATTCAGAACTTTGATCACACTTTGAGAAATTTCTTCTGATTGATATAAACTGATACTTGACTCTCATTGACAGAGGATGCTTTCCTAGACCTTTGCTGAAGCTAATATATTCTTTCAGCAAGTTAGTTTAAAGGAATATCAATTTTCCAGTGAAAAAAAAACCACTTTCTCTTGGTGACTCCAAAGCCATCTTCATTGGTTGTGTCTATAGAAATGTTCTGAAATAAGAACACTTGCCTTGCCTTGCCTTGTGTCATGGCACAGGGCTGCAAACTGGAGGTACCATACTTCTGTTTGACCTCTCTTCTCCTCCTGCAAACAAGACTGTGTGAAGCCATCAGTTACATCACTAAAGTCTCTTCCAGGTAGATGAATATAAAAGATCATTGAAAAATTGAGTCCCTAACCAAGAACCCTGGATCCCAGAGCAAAACACAAGCTTGTGATGCATTAAAAGCCTTTAATTAGGATAGAATTTGAACTCATGAAAGCATTGTCCGTACAGCTTTGAACCCAAATATAAGCATCCTAAAATCGTGTAACCAGTAGTAGCATATAAGTATTTTGCAACACTGTGATGAAACAGCCAGCAAAATGTATAACCATTTTAAATAAGTGGGCAAAGTGTGAACGAAGACATGTATGGTGGATTTTGAGAAACACCCGAGTGATAAAAGTTGCGTGGTAAAGAACAACATAAGTACAAAAAGACATGTATGGTGGATTTTGAGAAGCACCTGAGTGATAGAAGTTGCGTGGTAAAGAACAACATAAGTACAAGGACCACAAATAGGTGGTACATCCTCTTAAATGCAAAAAGAGGGTGACAAAACCCAAACCAAGATGAACAATAGTTATTGGGAGCGGATGAGATCCCCTTTGGGTGTGAAAGGGCCCAGGACTAAAAACCAGCAAGATAAAGCAAGCCAAGATGGGCAGAAAGAAACGGTCCCTTCTCTCACCAATGAGCTCTAGAGGACAAACACGTTGACTGCAGTGGCCAAGGCCACTGAGGACGGCGGCCAGCAGTGCTCACTGGTTTGTGACCCCACAGCCAGCTGAGGATACAAGTTGGAAGACTAGCAGCTGGGTATGTGTAGTGAAAAATGGTGAGAAGGTGTGGGCACAGACCACCAGCAACAAGCACGTTGTTAACGAATGCATGCAGTCTTGTTTGAGAGCTTGGAATGTGGCCTGATTTGACAGTTGTCTAAAGACTCCCATCACTGCCACCTCCAGTCCCCCGTCTGGTCAATATAGGTTACATATGCTTTCATACATACAAATACAGAGTTATTCACTTGCAACAATCTATTGTAAAATCCCATCTTCTTGCAAGTAAGCTTACCTTTACAAGCAGGTAGACAGAAAGGTTGATTATTTTATAGATCCTCTGTGGAAAATGAAATGCACACTCTTTGCTTCATATTTCTGTATTTTATTAACATCGAAGTTGCACTTTGTATGCTCCATGAGGTTTTAAGTGGAAGTTTAACATGGCATTTTTTAATGTTTTACTGAAAATTGGAATGATTGGGCTGCATCCAAGGAGTAAATTAAATTGTGGCCTGGCAGCCAAATCTCGTACATGGTATTGAATAAAAAATTAAAATGTTGATACTTGAAGCCAAAAGAAAAAATGATGCACAAGAGTGTTTTGTTTTTTGTTTGGTTTTGTTTTTTTAATCAAATACGTATCCTCAAACTGCTGATTGCAAGGCATAAACTGCATTTCACCTTTGATGGGAAAATAATTGTTTTTATTTTTTAGTTAAAAAAGAGCTGCACACCTCCTAGAAAACTACTGCCTAATATTTGTCTTGAACAAACTGCAAAATACTACATGAAATTCGCACGCCCTGCCTGATTTTATTTTAAGGGAATCTTTTTTTTTCTAAATAAGCATTTTAATTTAATCTCCTGCAGCTTTTACAGCAATAACTTCTGTCCTCCATGGGAATTAGGTATCTCTCGTGACTTTATTATAAATATAGTACTTGAAATAAAGTAAACTTTCCAATAATGAGAAATTAAAACAGTGACAAAACCCATAGTTTAAACCATGACAGTGCAGAAGGAAGCTGAACTTGTGCTGGCGATTGTGCACACAACTTCTGGTAAATCTGGATTCACTGGTAGCCGTTGTTGATTTAGAGAAAGAAGGTATTGGAAGATGGGAGGAGATGTATTGTCAACAACTCTGAATTTCATTTTTCATCCCACTGTAACGTTTACTCCTGCTACTGATGGGAAAATAATGTGGGGGGAAGAGACCTTCATTCACGCCGAATAATTTTACTCACTTAGCTGAGCCATCAGAATTCAGTGAACGGTGGGTTGCTAAAATTAGCTGCTGGAAAGCAATGGCAGCATTTTGTCCTCAGTGTGGACGTAACGGAGGTGTTTCCGCAGGGTGACTCAGCTCTCCGTGCGATTGTCTTCGGGGGTGCCGCTCTCTGCCCCTTCTCCGCAGAAGGAGCCGGCGGCTGGCGGCGAGAGCCGAAGTCCAAGTGCCGCAGTGAAGTGCCTGCGGGTGCGCAGGATTCATCGGGACCCAAACGTCCTGGGAACTGTCAAACAGAAACACTGTGGGCTGGTCAGGAGATGAACCGAGATCTCCTGATGGACACAAGCAAAAGGGACTTCTGTGACACACCTCCGCAGCGCTGGCGTTGCAGCAAGGACCGCGTGTGGAGGTCATCGCCTGGAGATTATGGGATTAGGTGTTGGTATTTGGGACATAAAGCCTGCCTTATTTTTCTCAGTGATGAAGCCATAGAGTGTGGAAAACGGGCAGTTTTACCTGATTTATGGTCCCTCTAACCCTTTGCCATGCAGTTATTTTCTCAGAATATAAATTGAAATCAGAATTCTCTATTCTGTTTTCTTCTGCCTGGCTGAAAATACTTCATTCTGCTGCTTTTTTTGTTCTACTTGTTTCTTTTGAGAAAGTAATATGTGAAATACTATGCTGAAATCTCTTACTCTGTCGTATCCCAAAGGCCCCTCTCATGCACGTCAGTGTAAGTGAACATTTAAAATCTGTGGTGTGAAATCAGTACAAAAGGTCGGAGAGTCAAACTCAAAATCAAAAGCAATTTATACTGAATGATAACACGGCCTGTGTTTTTACCTCCTTGGGGAAAGTTAGTCTGTTTTCTGAGTTCCTGCCAGCTCCTGAGGTGGTTTTATATAGAAGATCAATACTGGGGAAAGAAACAATTATTTTCTCCTGGTGGGTGTTTCCTGACGTAAATATGGCAGCTGGGGGAGATCATAAGGTGGTAAAGCCTCCTTCTGCTTGTCCATGAATTGTAGCATTCTTGGATTTACAGCTTCTAGCTGTAGATTTCTAGCTTCTAAGTTTAATTCTGTGATTTTAATTTTCTTGTCTTTTCTTAATATTCTTGCCTCTTGCCTGCAAAAGTTATCCTTCTATTTGGTGAACAGACTAAAACTTGATTTAAGAGCTCCCTCTTACCTCTTTCTTATAGTTATTGCTAAACTTGCTACCTGATTCTTACTTCTGCTGTTTTAAATATTAATGAGAGGGAAAATAAACAATTTTTTAAAAAATAATTTTCAAATTTTTCCTGAAGCTGAAGTTTTTTTTCTCTAATGGTGTTCACCACTTCAGTCTCTTGTTACATAGCGTTTTGCTTGTTTTATTCATTTGCTCTCATGTGCATTGCTTGCATTTTATGAGTTACTGCACGTTTTAAGGATCTAATCAATGTAATAGTATCTGATATGATACTAGTGTTCTATCACTTTCAAGCTTTTTAATGTGTTCAAAACACAGTAAAAGCAAGGGGGTTGATACCAAATTGTATCATTAGCTAGACTAACCTCTGCATTTTGGTAGAGGAGTTCTGCATTGAAACACAAAGAAAAGTTAAATTTGTTTATCTCAAAAAAGAGCATTAAATATCTATCAACGTTTTATTTATTGTAGTTGATCTTTTGCAGCACAACAACCTAAAAAGGTTTCCAATACATCCTCTGCACTCAAGATTTTCCAAGACTCAGAAAGCATGTTTATTAGGTGTATGTAAATCTTTCAATATTTGAAAAAGTTAAGACAAAGTAAAGATCAGACCAGTAAAGTGGTTTCAGAGTAAACACCATTTTCACAATTATGTGTCTTGTAGATTATGATGAGGATAACCAAAATTTCATTGCAAAATGTAATTATGTTCATTCTTGACTCAAAATAAAGTACCTTCTATTTCAGGTTAAATAGTATGTACTATCTGTCTTGCAAAAAAATCATGTCTTTCAGTGAACTTCTCCTCTCCACCTTTCCTTCTCTCACAAAGTTCTGCTTGCTTTCTTGCTTATTCACATCAACTTGCAAGAAGCTTAATTTCATAGTCTGAATTCAGGGTGAATGTTAGCATCAACTCTAACTACTCTACAAAAGCATAATAACTTTTGGCTTCTAAGTGTCCTGTTAAAAATAGTGAATTAATCATGAACCTTAAAACCAAAAGGGAAAAAAACCCAGCCTGGAACCAAATCTGTTCAATGTCATTGGTATTAGCATTTTCCATGATCCAAAGG
>NW_010515481.1:0-3652 GCF_000687285.1 Phaethon lepturus
CGGAGGTGAGTTTCGGAGCAGTCGGGACGAGTTCCCAGCCGGGGTGGAAGTGCCCGGTCGTGGAGATGAATAGTTTTTTCCCGGGGGGACTTTTCCGCAGGATTGGGAGCTCAAGGACGTGTCGGCGAAGGACTTGTCTCTCCTGAGCGGAACGGGGTTGTCTTCGTTTCCGTAATAGTCCAGTTATCCGCACGAAAGCCCGAACGCTGAAAGGAAAGCGATAAGCAGAAGACGTGTGCTGACATTTCCAGACACTTTGGAAGTGAGTCAGCTGCTCTCAGGGACACGCCACAGCTTCAGCTGTCTGGTATTGATAAAATGTGCTTTCCAAAAGCGACGTCTCCGCTGCTGATAAATTTTCAGATGCTCTTGACCTATTAACCCCCTTGCCCAGCTGTTGAGTTGGATTGTCTCTTTTGGTATGTTGGCCATGAGGAATTTAATTTCTTCCTATCCAGATCTGACACATGAAAGCAATGTTTATAAGAAATAATACTTTTTAAAAATTTTAATTTAATTTCCTGAATTAACACACCAAGAACACCAGTATAAATGTGGTGTGAACAATAGTTTCAGAAGAATGGATGTTGGGCATTACAGTGAAATATCCTTCCATAGGGAGTGAATTAATGGAAATGAGGTATTTTTATCACTTGTGCACCGCGATGGTATTTTTTTACAACGTACTGTGGATTTGTTCATCATAGCATAGCTGAGATTTTGTGTTAATAGTTAAAATCAATTAATGTAAATAGTGAAGATGGAAGAAAATATGTATTCTAGTTAAAAGTTAAATCACTCAGAACAATTATTTTAAAATATTTAAATAATTTGGTACTAAATCTACAACCGGTTTTATGTGAGTGGAGACTTTGAAACGAATGGGTCTCTCAGGGGTGCAAGGGTCTCACAGACTCTCCGTCACAGGTGCTGCTGAGGGGACTACCTCCCATTCCTCTCAGCTGACCAGCTTTGCTTAATTTCTTGGTGTGAATTAGGACTCAGAGCTGGCAAGAGCAAATAATTCATGACTCCCAAGGGCAGCAGGATTTCATTCTTATCTTTAACTCTTTGTTCTAACCATTCTGACCATGTTCCTCCTAAGATCTTTTACATGTAAAATACACCAACAAATTGCATTTAGATTGTGTGCTTCCGTACATTACAGTAATTAAATGGGTTGGTTTTAATCAGCTCTGTTGCTATGTACATTCATAGTCTGAGTACATAATATGTGATGCAGAAGGCATTTCTGAAATGCATAAACATTTACTAACACTCTTCTGTCTGCTTGTTTCTTAGACAAGTGTTAAACACATTAAGACCATGCACTTCAGCTCTGCAATTTTCTTTGCTACTTAAGCTAAATAAAGTGAAACTGTCAAATGTAAATACAAAAATCAAGATTTGAATTCATATTTATGCTTTTAATAATATTGTCCATTTCTGGTGTAGGCATGTGATGGTAATATTGCAGGTAACCAGGAATTTATTAGAAATTTTGAACTGGTTTGGGGTCCAGAGTAATTCAAGCTACTTTGTGTTTCTGGTGCCTTTTTATTGTTTCCTCAGGCTGCATTGCCAGGGCAGAATAAAACAGGATGTTTTGCATTTCAGCACCGTAAACTTTGAATATCGTTTCCCTGTGGATATCACATTAGGTTTGGCTTCTGTGGCTTTCTGACAGTTCCAACTGCTTTACTATGAATACGGTAAATGCCTTATTCATATGTATAGATGTATTTCAGTATATGTTTTGCACAGAGGAAGAATCAAAAAAAGTGTCAGGTCTTTGAACATTAAGCAATAAACAGATTCAGCATTAAGTGTTGTTATACAGGCAAAACTGTGCTGTTACCAGTGACTTACCTACATCTACCTGGGAAGTACTTTGCTGGTCAGTCTATCACTGCATCTATCACTACAGTGTATCTAAATTAAATATTGTCTTCGTATAGTCATTTGGGAGGCTCATTTCTTCCTTACAACACAGAGGATGGCCTTTCCAGTGTATTTTTTTTCCTATTAAACCAGTCATAAAGCTAATATTGCACAGTATCATATCTGCATCCATAAAATGCAGAAGGACAGAATACAGCAAACTGCTTCCTCCAGGCCTTGCCTTCTCCAAGAGATTTCCAGTCAGAGGCATGAGAAGAACTCAGTCTGGTGTTTATTTATTTGCTTAATTTCATTTCAGAGCTGGTATTCAGAGAGCAGCACTAGTCTGACCTCTCATAATGAGGCATGGCTTCTGATATTCAGTTGAGAGAGGACTGATTCTATCTGAAAGCTACTCATTTAGTGGAACAACTATGGAAGCAACGTCCCTGGAGAGTGTTACAGCCATGAAATAATTATCTATCTCACCAGGTATGTTTTCCTTAGCAATTATTTATTTCTTTAATTTCTCTAACTGATTTTTCCCATCATGTAATGCTCTGAAAGTAAGAAGTGATTGTGGCTCCAAGTAAGTAGAACTGGAAAAGTAAATAAATCATTCAAAAGCAGAGGTATAAATAGAAAGGAACCAGCCTTTCAATGTGATTTGGGAGTCTTACAAAATCCAGTTGATTTGTAGGCAGACATTTTTTAAAAATATCAGATCTTGAATACTAAAATTGGAAAAAATTATATGCAATGATCTTATAGTCCCTTCTGTATATACACACAGAAACGTGCTTTATATTAAAACAATCCTAAATTAAGTTGCTTTGTTTCAAAGAAGCTGGTTCGTTATTTCACAACAGAATCCGGATCTATTCAGGAGCCATTCCCCAATGAAGCCAGTACAAATCTTGCTTGATTAAAGAAGGCAAGAAAAGAAATGAACTGAAGACAGTGACCGTGTATATTTGTCAGGTATCACACTATGTCATAACACAGCCATTCCTGTCACAGCAATGGACTAGCCACAAAGATTTGCGGATGCTGGTCTCTTCTCCATGTGGCTGAGGGGTACCCAGTGAAAGAATGATGATCCACTGAGGAAACACATCATTTTAGAAAATGAAAACAGACTTAAAAATCACTAGCCACTAGCTGCTACTTGCAGAATATTATAATACAGCGCTCTCTGAGTACCTAACTGGATTCAACATATGATGAAAAGTTAATAGCCATGGGTTCCCCTACATTAGGTAACCCTTCAACTATTTCAATGTAATTACTCCCTACAAAGAAGCACATAATCTTAACCAGCAATAAAGTTTGAAATTCAGTGCCAAGCTCTGAATAGGAACATTTTGCTAATTCTTCTCAGTACTTCTATATCAAAAAATATCAAGATATATAGTGACAGCAGGGTCTGTGTAGGTGGTAGGTAGGCTTATGGAGGACATAAGCTTGTGCCTGAATGGACAAGGTAATCAAAGGTATTAAAGTTCAAGTTGTGTTAGCTAATCCCATTCTTTCAGACAGTTGAATAATCAATGATATTTGATTATTAATGATGAGTTAGTTAGTTAATGATGTACAAAAGGCACTGAGTATGGCGGGATGCTGTGATCCCCCTGACTGAGGAGGAACAGGTCAGAGGGAAGCTGTCAAGGGGAATACTCAGCTACTGCTGTGCTCTCTCCCGATACGCATCTTTCCAAGAAGGTTTAGAGGATGCAAAGGTCAGCTCCAAACTTCCTGCCAGTTCAGCAGG